>NC_134361.1:210942114-211111922 GCF_048569485.1 Anomaloglossus baeobatrachus | reverse complement strand
ACAGTGCTGCCTGCACCTGGTGTGGAGACGAGTGGCACCGCTGATCTCTATATACAGTGACGCCTGCACCCGGTGTGGAGACGAGTAGCACCGCTGATCTCTATATACAGTGACGCCTGCACCCGGTGTGGAGACGAGTAGCACCGCTGATCTTATATACAGTGCCGCCTGCACCCGGTGTGGAGACGAGTGGCACCGCTGATCTCTATATACAGTGCCGCCTGCACCCGGTGTGGAGACGAGTGGCACCGCTGATCTCTATATACAGTGCTGCCTGCACCGGTGTGGAGACGAGTGGCACCGCTGATCTCTATATACAGTGCCGCCTGCACCCGGTGTGGAGACGAGTGGCACCGCTGATCTCTATATACAGTGCCGCCTGCACCGGTGTGGAGACGAGTGGCACCGCTGATCTCTATATACAGTGCCGCCTGCACCCGGTGTGGAGACGAGCGGCACCGCTGATCCCTACATACAGTGCTGCCTGCACCCGGTGTGGAGACGAGCGGCACCGCTGATCCCTACATACAGTGCTGCCTGCACCCGGTGTGGAGACGAGTGGCACCGCTGATCTCTATATACAGTGCCGCCTGCACCTGGTGTGGAGACGAGTGGCACCGCTGATCTCTATATACAGTGCTGCCTGCACCCGGTGTGGAGACGAGTGGCACCGCTGATCTCTATATACAGTGACGCCTGCACCCGGTGTGGAGACGAGTGGCACCGCTGATCTCTATATACAGTGCTGCCTGCACCCGGTGTGGAGACGAGTGGCACCGCTGATCTCTATATACAGTGCCGCCTGCACCCGGTGTGGAGACGAGTGGCACCGCTGATCTCTATATACAGTGCCGCCTGCACCCGGTGTGGAGACGAGCGGCACCGCTGATCCCTACATACAGTGCTGCCTGCACCCGGTGTGGAGACGAGTGGCACCGCTGATCTCTATATACAGTGCCGCCTGCACCGGTGTGGAGACGAGCGGCACCGCTGATCCCTACATACAGTGCTGCCTGCACCCGGTGTGGAGACGAGCGGCACCGCTGATCTCTATATACAGTGCTGCCTGCACCCGGTGTGGAGACGAGCGGCACCGCTAATCCCTATATACAGTGCCGCCTACACCCGGTGTGGAGACGAGCGGCACCGCTAATCCCTATATACAGTGCTGCCTGCACCCGGTGTGGAGACGAGCGGCACCGCTAATCCCTATATACAGTGCCGCCTGCACCCGGTGTGGAGACGAGCGGCACCGCTGATCTCTATATACAGTGCCGCCTACACCCGGTGTGGAGACGAGCGGCACCGCTGATCCCTACATACAGTGCTGCCTGCACCCGGTGTGGAGACGAGCGGCACCGCTGATCTCTATATACAGTGCTGCCTGCACCCGGTGTGGAGACGAGCGGCACCGCTGATCTCTATATACAGTTGCCGCCTACACCCGGTGTGGAGACGAGCGGCACCGCTGATCTCTATATACCAGTGCCGCCTACACCCGGTGTGGAGACGAGCGGCACCGCTGATCCTTACATACAGTGCCGCCTACACCCGGTGTGGAGACGAGCGGCACCGCTGATCTCTATATACAGTGCTGCCTGCACCCGGTGTGGAGACGAGTGGCACACCTGATCTCTATATACCAGTGCCGCCTACACCCGGTGTGGAGACGAGCGGCACCGCTGATCCCTATATACAGTGCCGCCTACACCCGGTGTGGAGACGAGCGGCACCACTGATCCCTACATACAGTGCCGCCTACACCCGGTGTGGAGACGAGCGGCACCGCTGATCCCTATATACAGTGCTGCTGCACCCGGTGTGGAGACGAGTGGCACGCTGATCTCTATATACAGTGCTGCCTGCACCCGGTGTGGAGACGAGTGGCACCGCTGATCCCTACATACAGTGCCGCCTGCACCCGGTGTGGAGACGAGTGGCACCGCTGATCTCTATATACAGTGACGCCTGCACCTGGTGTGAGACGAGTGGCACCGCTGATCTCTATATACAGTGCCGCCTGCACCCGGTGTGGAGACGAGCGGCACCGCTAATCCCTATATACAGTGCTGCCTGCACCTGGTGTGGAGACGAGTGGCACCGCTGATCTCTATATACAGTGCCGCCTGCACCCGGTGTGGAGACGAGCGGCACCGCTAATCCCTATATACAGTGCTGCCTGCACCCGGTGTGGAAATGAGCGGCACCGCTGATCTCTATATACAGTGCCGCCTGGACCCCGGTGTGGAGACAACCGGCACCGCTGATCTCTATATACAGTGCTGCCTGCACCCGGTGTGGAGACGAGTGGCACCGCTGATCTCTATATACAGTGACGCCTGCACCTGGTGTGAGACGAGCGGCACCGCTGATCTCTATATACAGTGCCGCCTGGACCCCGGTGTGGAGACGAGCGGCACCGCTGATCCCTATATACAGTGCCGCCTGGAGCGGCACCGCTGATCTCTATATACAGTGCCGCCTGGAGCGGCACCGCTGATCTCTATATACAGTGCCGCCTGGACCCCGGTGTGGAGACGAGCGGCACCGCTGATCTCTATATACAGTGCTGCCTGCACCCGGTGTGGAGACGAGCGGCACCGCTGATCCCTATATACAGTGCCGCCTGGAGCGGCACCGCTGATCTCTATATACAGTGCCGCCTGGACCCCGGTGTGGAGACGAGCGGCACCGCTGATCTCTATATACAGTGCTGCCTGCACCCGGTGTGGAGACGAGCGGCACCGCTGATCTCTATATACAGTGCTGCCTGCACCCGGTGTGGAGACGAGCGGCACCGCTGATCTCTATATACAGTGCTGCCTGCACCCGGTGTGGAGACGAGCGGCACCGCTGATCTCTATATACCAGTGCCGCCTGCACCCGGTGTGGAGACGAGTGGCACCGCTGATCTCTATATACAGTGACGCCTGCACCTGGTGTGAGACGAGTGGCACCGCTGATCTCTATATACAGTGCCGCCTGCACCCGGTGTGGAGACGAGCGGCACCGCTAATCCCTATATACAGTGCTGCCTGCACCTGGTGTGGAGACGAGTGGCACCGCTGATCTCTATATACAGTGCCGCCTGCACCCGGTGTGGAGACGAGCGGCACCGCTAATCCCTATATACAGTGCTGCCTGCACCCGGTGTGGAAATGAGCGGCACCGCTGATCTCTATATACAGTGCCGCCTGGACCCCGGTGTGGAGACAACCGGCACCGCTGATCTCTATATACAGTGCTGCCTGCACCCGGTGTGGAGACGAGTGGCACCGCTGATCTCTATATACAGTGACGCCTGCACCTGGTGTGAGACGAGCGGCACCGCTGATCTCTATATACAGTGCCGCATGGACCCCGGTGTGGAGACGAGTGGCACCGCTGATCTCTATATACAGTGCTGCCTGCACCCGGTGTGGAGACGAGTGGCACCGCTGATCCCTACATACAGTGCCGCCTGCACCCGGTGTGGAGACGAGTGGCACCGCTGATCTCTATATACAGTGACGCCTGCACCTGGTGTGAGACGAGTGGCACCGCTGATCTCTATATACAGTGCCGCCTGCACCCGGTGTGGAGACGAGCGGCACCGCTAATCCCTATATACAGTGCTGCCTGCACCTGGTGTGGAGACGAGTGGCACCGCTGATCTCTATATACAGTGCCGCCTGCACCCGGTGTGGAGACGAGCGGCACCGCTAATCCCTATATACAGTGCTGCCTGCACCCGGTGTGGAAATGAGCGGCACCGCTGATCCCTATATACAGTGCCGCCTGGAGCGGCACCGCTGATCTCTATATACAGTGCCGCCTGGAGCGGCACCGCTGATCTCTATATACAGTGCCGCCTGGACCCCGGTGTGGAGACGAGCGGCACCGCTGATCTCTATATACAGTGCTGCCTGCACCCGGTGTGGAGACGAGCGGCACCGCTGATCCCTATATACAAGTGCCGCCTGGAGCGGCACCGCTGATCTCTATATACAGTGCCGCCTGGACCCCGGTGTGGAGACGAGCGGCACCGCTGATCTCTATATACAGTGCTGCCTGCACCCGGTGTGGAGACGAGCGGCACCGCTGATCTCTATATACAGTGCTGCCTGCACCCGGTGTGGAGACGAGCGGCACCGCTGATCTCTATATACAGTGCTGCCTGCACCCGGTGTGGAGACGAGCGGCACCGCTGATCTCTATATACAGTGACGCCTGCACCCGGTGTGGAGACGAGCGGCACCGCTGATCTCTATATACCAGTGCCGCCTGCACCCGGTGTGGAGACGAGTGGCACCGCTGATCTCTATATACAGTGACGCCTGCACCTGGTGTGAGACGAGTGGCACCGCTGATCTCTATATACAGTGCCGCCTGCACCCGGTGTGGAGACGAGCGGCACCGCTAATCCCTATATACAGTGCTGCCTGCACCTGGTGTGGAGACGAGTGGCACCGCTGATCTCTATATACAGTGCCGCCTGCACCCGGTGTGGAGACGAGCGGCACCGCTAATCCCTATATACAGTGCTGCCTGCACCCGGTGTGGAAATGAGCGGCACCGCTGATCTCTATATACAGTGCCGCCTGGACCCCGGTGTGGAGACAACCGGCACCGCTGATCTCTATATACAGTGCTGCCTGCACCCGGTGTGGAGACGAGTGGCACCGCTGATCTCTATATACAGTGACGCCTGCACCTGGTGTGAGACGAGCGGCACCGCTGATCTCTATATACAGTGCCGCATGGACCCCGGTGTGGAGACGAGCGGCACCGCTGATCCCTATATACAGTGCCGCCTGCACCCGGTGTGGAGACGTGCGGCACTGCTGATTCCTATATACAGTGCCGCCTGGAGCGGCACCGCTGATCTCTATATACAGTGCCGCCTGGAGCGGCACCGCTGATCTCTATATACAGTGCCGCCTGGACCCCGGTGTGGAGACGAGCGGCACCGCTGATCTCTATATACAGTGCTGCCTGCACCCGGTGTGGAGACGAGCGGCACCGCTGATCCCTATATACAGTGCCGCCTGGAGCGGCACCGCTGATCTCTATATACAGTGCCGCCTGGACCCCGGTGTGGAGACGAGCGGCACCGCTGATCTCTATATACAGTGCTGCCTGCACCCGGTGTGGAGACGAGCGGCACCGCTGATCTCTATATACAGTGCTGCCTGCACCCGGTGTGGAGACGAGCGGCACCGCTGATCCCTATATACAGTGCCGCCTGGACCCCGGTGTGAGACGAGCGGCACCGATAATCCCTATATACAGTGCCGCCTGGACCCCGGTGTGAGACGAGCGGCACCGCTAATCCCTATATACAGTGCTGCCTGCACCCGGTGTGGAGACGAGCGGCACCGCTGATCTCTATATACAGTGCTGCCTGCACCCGGTGTGGAGACGAGCGGCACCGCTAATCCCTATATACAGTGCTGCCTGCACCCGGTGTGGAGACGAGCGGCACCGCTGATCTCTATATACAGTGCCGCCTGGACCCCGGTGTGGAGACGAGCGGCACCGCTGATCTCTATATACAGTGCTGCCTGCACCCGGTGTGGAGACGAGCGGCACCGCTGATCTCTATATACAGTGCTGCCTGCACCCGGTGTGGAGACGAGCGGCACCGCTGATCCCTATATACAGTGCCGCCTGGACCCCGGTGTGAGACGAGCGGCACCGATAATCCCTATATACAGTGCCGCCTGGACCCCGGTGTGAGACGAGCGGCACCGCTAATCCCTATATACAGTGCTGCCTGCACCCGGTGTGGAGACGAGCGGCACCGCTGATCTCTATATACAGTGCTGCCTGCACCCGGTGTGGAGACGAGCGGCACCGCTAATCCCTATATACAGTGCTGCCTGCACCCGGTGTGGAGACGAGCGGCACCGCTGATCTCTATATACAGTGCTGCCTGCACCCGGTGTGGAGACGAGCGGCACCGCTGATCTCTATATACAGTGCCGCCTGGAGCGGCACCGCTGATCTCTATATACAGTGCCCGCCAGTGCCGTGGCTGAATGCTGCCCATTATGTGCGGGGGGTGATGCCGGCTTTGTCCTGGCAGAGAGCAGCGAGCCGCGGCCCATCCACTGATCTGTGTGCAAGGCATTCAGCAGCCCCCTTCCCTGTGCCAGCGGCCCCCGGCTCTGAAAAGACCCCGCTGTGGCCGGCAGGAAGCAATACGGGCATGGAGAGTGGGAATCTGCAGCTCATCTGCATACCAATGCCCAGCGTGCCCGCGCCGCCTGCCAACCCCGCCATTCACCAGCGAGCCCGCCAGCAGCTGACAGAGCAGGAGGATCCGCGCCGGGGACCCCGAAACCTGAGGCTGTGGGAACAACCATTATGTGATTACACAACCAGTACCCGGCTGCCAGCCTCCTGCCCGGGCACACTCCAGGATTTAAAGGGCCGGCGACCACAAAGTCAGCACCTGCAGACGAGGATGTGACACAAAGCTAAATCTGAAGGCAGCAGCACAGAGGATTTCAGGAGAGACGGGAATTGCTGTGTCGGTGACCTCGGGGCGCTGGGACCGCGGTCCTCGTCACCAGCAGTCACGTGCGCCACTTGTGGGCTCCTGAGATTACCGCAGTCATCCGCTCGCTAATTACCGGCATGGCTTTAATTAAGGAGACCCAGATTTAGCCGCGCTGCTCATGAGACGAGATTACAGGAGGACGATGCCTCCCGGATTAACGCTTCCACCGCGGCCATGATATAGACGAGATGCGCCACAACACCGCGGGCATCGCCGAAAGTGCAGCTCCACCCGGGACCGGAGACAGGGCATCATCTAAAGTGCAGCTCCACCCGGGACCGGAGACAGGGCATCATCTAAAGTGCAGCTCCACCCGGCACCGGAGACAGTGCATCACCTAAAGTGCAGCTGCACCCGGGACCGGGGACAGGACATCACCTAAAGTGCAGCTCCACCCGGGACTGCGCACAGGGCATCGCCTAAAGTGCAGCTCCACCCGGGACTGGGGACAGGGCATCACCTAAAGTGCAGCTCCACCCGGGACCGGAGACAGTGCATCACCTAAAGTGCAGCTCCACCCGGGACCGGAGACAGGGCATCATCTAAAGTGCAGCTGCACCCGGGACCGGGGACAGGACATCACCTAAAGTGCAGCTCCACCCGGGACTGCGGACAGGGCATCGCCTAAAGTGCAGCTCCACCCGGGACTGGGGACAGGGCATCACCTAAAGTGCAGCTCCACCCGGGACCGGAGACAGGGCATCATCTAAAGTGCAGCTCCACCCGGCACCGGAGACAGTGCATCACCTAAAGTGCAGCTGCACCCGGGGACAGGGCATCACCTAAAGTGCAGCTCCACCCGGGACCGGAGACAGGGCATCGCCTAAAGTGCAGCTCCACCCGGGACTGGGGACAGGGCATCACCTAAAGTGCAGCTCCACCCGGGACCGGAGACAGGGCATCATCTAAAGTGCAGCTCCACCCGGCACCGGAGACAGTGCATCACCTAAAGTGCAGCTGCACCCGGGACCGGGGACAGGGCATCACCTAAAGTGCAGCTCCACCCGGGACCGGAGACAGGGCATCGCCTAAAGTGCAGCTCCACCCGGGACTGGGGACAGGGCATCACCTAAAGTGCAGCTCCACCCGGGACTGGGGACAGGGCATCACCTAAAGTGGAGCTCCACCCGGGACCGGGGACAGGGCATCACCGAAAGTGCAGCTCCACCCGGGACCGGAGACAGGGCATCACCGAAAGTGCAGCTCCACCCGGGACCGGAGACAGGGCATCACCTAAAGTGCAGCTCCACCCGGGACTGGGGACAGGGCATCACCTAAAGTGCAGCTCCACCCGGGACTGGGGACAGGGCATCGCCGAAAGTGCAGCTCCACCCGGGACCAGAGACAGGGCATCGCCGAAAGTGCAGCTCCACCCGGGACTGGAGACAGGGCATCACCTAAAGTGCAGCTCCACCCATGACCGGAGACAGGGCATCGCCGAAAGTGCAGCTCCACCCGGGACCGGAGACAGGGGCATCGCCGAAAGTGCAGCTCACCAGAGACCGGAGACAGGACATCACCTAAAGTGCAGCTCCAGCCGGGACCTGGGACAGCGCATCGCCGAAAGTGCAGCTCTACCCGGGACCGGGGACAGGGCATCACCTAAAGTGCAGCTGCACCCGGGACCGGAGACAGCGCATCACCTAAAGTGCAGCTCCACCCGGGACTGGAGACAGCGCATCGCCGAAAGTGCAGCTCCACCGGGACCGGGGACAGGGCATCACCTAAAGTGCAGCTGCACCGGGACGGAGACAGGGCATCACCTAAAGTGCAGCTCCACCCGGGACAGGGCATCACCTAAAGTGCAGCTCCACCCGGGACCGGGGACAGGACATCACCTAAAGTGCAGCTCCACCCGGGACCGGAGACAGGGCATCGCCGAAAGTGCAGCTCCACCTGGGACAGGGCATCACCTAAAGTGCAGCTCCACCCGGGACTGGAGACAGGGGCATCACCTAAAGTGCAGCTCCACCCGGGACCGGAGACAGGGCATCGCCTAAAGTGCAGCTCCACCCGGGACCGGAGACAGTGCATCGCCTAAAGTGCAGCTCCACCCGGGACCGGAGACAGGGCATCATCAAAAGTGCAGCTCCACCCGGGGACCGGAGACAGGACATCGCCTAAAGTGCAGGTCCACCCGGGACCGGAGACAGGGCATCATCAAAAGTGCAGCTCCACCAGAGACCGGAGACAGGACATCACCTAAAGTGCAGCTCCAGCCGGGACCAGGGACAGCGCATCGCCGAAAGTGCAGCTCTACCCGGGACCGGGGACAGGGCATCACCTAAAGTGCAGCTGCACCCGGGACTGGAGACAGCGCATCGCCGAAAGTGCAGCTCCACCCGGGACCGGGGACAGGGCATCACCTAAAGTGCAGCTGCACCCGGGACCGGAGACAGGGCATCGCCTAAAGTGCAGCTGCACCCGGGACCGGGGACAGTGCATCGCCTAAAGTGCAGCTCCACCCGGGACTGGAGACAGGGCATCATCAAAAGTGCAGCTCCACCCGGGGACCGGAGACAGGACATCGCCTAAAGTGCAGGTCCACCCGGGACCGGAGACAGGGCATCATCAAAAGTGCAGCTCCACCAGAGACCGGAGACAGGGCATCGCCTAAAGTGCAGCTCTACCCGGGACCGGGGACAGGGCATCACCTAAAGTGCAGCTGCACCCGGGACCGGAGACAGCGCATCACCTAAAGTGCAGCTCCACCCGGGACTGGAGACAGCGCATCGCCGAAAGTGCAGCTCCACCCGGGACCGGGGACAGGGCATCACCTAAAGTGCAGCTGCACCCGGGACCGGAGACAGGGCATCACCTAAAGTGCAGCTCCACCCGGGACAGGGCATCACCTAAAGTGCAGCTCCACCCGGGACCGGGGACAGGACATCACCTAAAGTGCAGCTCCACCCGGGACCGGAGACAGGGCATCGCCGAAAGTGCAGCTCCACCTGGGACAGGGCATCACCTAAAGTGCAGCTCCACCCGGGACTGGAGACAGGGCATCACCTAAAGTGCAGCTCCACCCGGGACCGGAGACAGGGCATCGCCTAAAGTGCAGCTCCACCCGGGACCGGAGACAGTGCATCGCCTAAAGTGCAGCTCCACCCGGGACCGGAGACAGGGCATCATCAAAAGTGCAGCTCCACCCGGGGACCGGAGACAGGACATCGCCTAAAGTGCAGGTCCACCCGGGACCGGAGACAGGGCATCATCAAAAGTGCAGCTCCACCAGAGACCGGAGACAGGACATCACCTAAAGTGCAGCTCCAGCCGGGACCAGGGACAGCGCATCGCCGAAAGTGCAGCTCTACCCGGGACCGGGGACAGGGCATCACCTAAAGTGCAGCTGCACCCGGGACCGGAGACAGCGCATCACCTAAAGTGCAGCTCCACCCGGGACCGGAGACAGCGCATCGCCGAAAGTGCAGCTCCACCCGGGACCGGGCATCACCTAAAGTGCAGCTGCACCCGGGACCGGAGACAGCGCATCGCCGAAAGTGCAGCTCCACCCGGGACCGGAGACAGTGCATCGCCGAAAGTGCAGCTCCACCCGGGACCGGGGACAGGGCATCACCTAAAGTGAAGCTCCACCCGGGACCGGGGACAGGGCATCGCTGAAAGTGCAGCTCCACCCGGGACCGGGGACAGGGCATCACCTAAAGTGCGGCTCCACCCGGGACCGGGGACAGGGCATCACCTAAAGTGCAGCTCCACCCGGGACCGGGGGACAGGGCATCGCTGAAAGTGCAGCTCCACCCGGGACCGGGGACAGGGCATCGCTGAAAGTGCAGCTCCACCCGGGACCGGGGACAGGGCAGCACCTAAAGTGCAGCTCCACCCGGGGACCGGAGACAGGGCATCGCCGAAAGTGCAGCTCCACCCGGACTAATATATATATATCAAGCAACAGCGGAGGCCGCGGTCGGTCACAGGCGACCAAACATCAGTGCAGCTTCCGGTGAATATCCAGAAAACAATGGCCCCCCTGCGGAGCACATCAGGGGGCGCAGATGAACGCCTCCCCACCCGCAGGGTCCTATAGATTTCCCCGTCCGCTCCTATCACGTTCAGAAATACGGGGGTGACGAGAGTCATGGGGGTGACGAGAGTCATGGGGGTGACGAGAGTCATGGGGGTGACGAGAGTCATGGGGGTGACGAGAGTCATCTTCCAGCGCTCGGTTCCTCTCTCACACGCACCATTCTGTTTATGACTCTTTTCGCTCTATCTGTATTTACCGGTTAGTGTCCCTTTAATGAAATGCATCAGGATCTCTGCTTGCTGCCTTTGAATAGCAGCTTTTTCTCCTGTTTACATCCGGAAGCCCTAGTTGCTTGGATACTAAAACTTCTCAGAGCTGAGGGTCTGTTATACTTGTATCCACTTTACCGGGTCCCATAAGAAGTCCAGACTGACACATTGTAACAAACCACCAGGACGGAGAGGATGCTTCGGCTTGTACGTAATCGGCCGCACTGACATTGGACTTTGTGATCTCGGGGTTTTTCCATTCACTCACAGCAAGCGGAGTCATTGACAATGGTGGAGCATTAATTGCCAGTGCGGGTCAGCTGATATGGATGGAATCAGAGGCCGGATGCGCGGCTTGTGAGGAACAGGGAAGGTGCACAGAGCGAAGATTAGCAGCCGGTGACCGGGAAATGTCACTGGGCCGCCTGCTCCGGCCATAAATAGATGATGAGGTGCAGGGGGCGCCTGTGATCCTGCCGGGGGCGCCTGGGATCCTGCAGGGGGGGGGCTGCGATCCTGCAAGGGGGGGCGGCTGCGATACTGCAAGGAGGGGTGGCTGCGATACTGCAAGGGGGGGCGGCTGTGATACTGCAAGGGGGGGCGACTGCGATCCTGCAACGGGGGGCGGCTGCGATCCTGCAACGGGGGGCGGCTGCGATCCTGCAAGGGGGGCGCGGCTGCGATCCTGCAAGGGGGGCGCGGCTGCGATCCTGCAAGGGGGGCGCGGCTGCGATCCTGCAAGGGGGGCGCGGCTGCGATCCTGCAAGGGGGGCGCGGCTGCGATCCTGCAGAGGGGGGGCGGCTGCGATCCTGCAAGGGGGGGAGGCTGCGATCCTGCAAGGGGGGGCGGCTGCGATCCTGCAAGGGGGGCGGCGGCTGCGATCCTGCAAGGGGGGGCGGCTGCGATCCTGCAAGGGTGGGCGGCTGCGATCCTGCAAGGCTGGGCGGCTGCGATCCTGCAAGGGGGGGCAGCTGCAATTCTGCAAGGGGGGGGAAGCTGCGATCCTGCAAGGGGGGGGAAGCTGCGATCCTGCAAGGGGGGGGAAGCTGCGATCCTGCAAGGGGGGGGAAGCTGCGATCCTGCAAGGGGGGGGAAGCTGCGATCCTGCAAGGGGGGGGGAAGCTGCGATCCTGCAAGGGGGGGGAAGCTGCGATCCTGCAAGGGGGGGGAGCTGCGATCCTGCAAGGGGGGGAAGCTGCGATCCTGCAAGGGGGGGAAGCTGCGATCCTGCAAGGGGGGGAAGCTGCGATCCTGCAAGGGGGGGAAGCTGCGATCCTGCAAGGGGGGGAAGCTGTGATCCTGCAAGGGGGGGGAAGCTGCGATCCTGCAAGGGGGGGAAGCTGCGATCCTGCAAGGGGGGGAAGCTGTGATCCTGCAAGGGGGGGCGGCTGCGATCCTGCAAGGGGGGGGCGGCTGCGATCCTGCAAGGGGGGGCGGCTGCGATCCTGCAAGGGGGGGAAGCTGCGATCCTGCAGGGGGTGCTAAGCGAGCAGAAGTAGTGATATGCACCTCCCGAGTCCGCCATCAGGGGGTGCTGCTCCCTGCACAGCCGTGTGCTTTGTCACAAGCGTCTCTTCTCCTGCCTGTAGAGTGTAAGCTCCTGGGGTTAGCATGGGGTTTTATGCTTCTGCGCTGCGGTATAGGGGGGCGCTATAGGACCGCAGGTCGTTACCTCCCGACACGTGCCCACTGCTGCTGTACATAGAGTGGAGGGTTCGGCTCGGACCCCGGATGTGGTCACAACCCCCATCATGCGCTCCAGGAAGACGCGGCCATCGCTGACACATCATCCTCGCCTCTCACCTCAGGTCTTTCCTGCAGCGTGAGGATGGGGCCGCTCTGCTTGCTGGGAGTGAATGAAGACAGTGGAGACCATTCTCTGCCCTGATACATTGTAACGAGACGCTCAGCTGTGACATCAGCACTGCTTATCATTCAGCGGCAGTTTGTGTGTCGTTTTCCCGCCATTAATACCTCTGTTACTGTCAGTGACTGGAAACATCCATGTTTATATACAGAGGTGGAGAATTCTGCTACTTTTCACAGCGGAGGGTCTGGTACAGTGTATCCAGTCTGGACTGCACCCACCAGCAGCGGCCTCCAGTGCTGATGGTTTGTGACAGTGTGCCAGTCTGGAGATACCTCTGGAGCAGTGCGGGGGTGACAGTGACCGCGCAGTCACGGGGGCCGCGCACAATCCGTGTGATTATCCAGCGGCGCAGGGAACAATGGAGGCTCACATGAGTGCTTCATCAGGCCGGTCTGCTGAATGAAGGGGTTATGTAATGACAGGGTCACATGCTGCGCCCCCCGCAGGACCGGCCGCTATTCATGGGCACCACCGCCTGCGCCATCATTATCATAACCCCCCAGGAAAACTTCTCACAGACACCAGATAACAATAACGGGAGGCTGCTGGGTACAACCAGATCTGTGAGATAATGGGCCACACACGCCGCAACTGCGACACATGGCAGCGGCCAAATCTCCCCGTCAGCACAACGCTCGTACAATGCGGTCACCCTGACGGTGGCACAACGCTCCTACAATGCGGTCACCCTGCCGGCGGCACAACGCTCGTGAAATGCGGTCACCCTGCCGGCGGCACAACGCTCGTGCAATGCGGTCACCCTGCCGGCGGCACAACGCTCGTGCAATGCGGTCAACCCTGCCGGCGGCACAACGCTCGTACAATGCGGTCACCCTGCCGGCGGCACAACACTCCTACAATGCGATTACCCTGCCGGCGGCACAACGCTTGTACAATGTGGTCAACCCTGCCGGCGGCACAATGCTCGTACAACGCGGTCACCCTGCCGGCGGCACAACGCTCGTACCGGCCACCTGTACCACGCCTCCTACCGGCAACCCGTGCCACACCTGCAATTGGCAGCCCATCCCGCGTCATCTATAGATATACACGTTACTTGCGCTCTCAACACACATCCAGCTATTATTAAGCAAGGGACCCATACACTTCCATGCAGCTGGCCCTCCTCCCGCCGGCTGCCCTGCTCACTTTCTCGACATCGGCTTTGGTGACGTTGATGTCGGCGTCCATCCTCTCGAAGTACTGCTGCGCCCGCTCCGCCTCCTTACAGTCTCGCTCAAACCTTCTTTTACTCTGAGAAAGACAAAAAATCAAATGTAAGAATCAAAAGCATCAACAGCCGAGAACCCTGCACCCCACAGCGCCCCCTGTGGCGAGATCAGACTGTGACCGGGGCGGGGGGACTCCTCTGGGGCGGGGGGACTCCTCTGGGGCGGGGGGACTCCTCTGGGGCGGGGGGACTCCTCTGGGGCGGGGGGACTCCTCTGGGGCGGGGGGACTCCTCTGGGGCGGGGGACTCCTCTTACAGCTCAGGGGCGGAGCTTATCAATCACTTCCTATCTGGCTGCCGAGGTCAGGACAGACGCTGAGGCCGGGAGAACTACTACTCCAAGCAACACTTCCCTCATCTCTTCTGCAGCCGTCAGTGGGGGAGGGGACGCTCATTATTGGATACACATAGATATAACACGGATACAAGGTGGTGGAGGGGATTATTAGTCACTGCAGGAAATGGCTCATTAGAGGAAGTGTAGTCGTCATGGCAACATGCGGTCAGATGAGGACGTTCAGGGGTCCCGGTCGCTATATTACTGCTCTCAGCGGAGGGTTCGCTGCAGTGTGTCATGAGGTCTCCTCCATGCTCGTGACAAATTTCTACCTATATTTCCCCAAAATGAGCAATATCACAGGACATGATGGGCATTGTAGTCCGCCACCCTGCGCTGACGCCACATGCCAGCGCCCCCTGCTGGTCCAGTGTCTGTACTAAGGACGCCCTGCAGGCAATACACAAAACACTACATCTCCCAGAATGCAGCGGAGCAGAGAGCGGGGAGGCCGCAGAGCAGAGAGCGGGGAGGCCGCAGAGCGGGGAGCGGGGAGGCCGCAGAGCGGGGAGCGGGGAGGCCGCAGAGCAGGGAGCGGGGAGGCCGCAGAGCAGGGAGCGGGGAGGCCGCAGAGCAGAGAGCGGTGAGGCCGCAGAGCAGAGAGCGGTGAGGCCGCAGAGCAGAGAGCGGTGAGGCCGCAGAGCAGAGAGCGGGGAGGCCGCAGAGCAGAGAGCGGGGAGGCCGCAGAGCAGAGAGCGGGGAGGCCGCAGAGCAGAGAGCGGGGAGGCCGCAGAGCAGAGAGCAGGGAGGCCGCAGAGCAGAGAGCGGGGAGGCCGCAGAGCAGAGAGCGGGGAGGCCGCAGAGCAGAGAGCGGGGAGGCCGCAGAGCAGAGAGCGGGGAGGCCGCAGAGAGCGGGGAGGCCGCAGAGCAGAGAGCGGGGAGGCCGCAGAGCAGAGAGCGGGGAGGCCGCAGAGCAGAGAGCGGGGAGGCCGCAGAGCAGAGAGCGGGGAGGCCGCAGAGCAGAGAGCGGGGAGGCCGCAGAGCAGAGAGCGGGGAGGCCGCAGAGCAGAGAGCGGGGAGGCCGCAGAGCAGAGAGCGGGGAGGCCGCAGAGCAGAGAGCGGGGAGGCCGCAGAGCAGAGAGCGGGGAGGCCGCAGAGCAGAGAGCGGGGAGGCCGCAGAGCAGAGAGCGGGGAGGCCGCAGAGCAGAGAGCGGGGAGGCCGCAGAGCAGAGAGCGGGGAGGCCGCAGAGCAGAGAGCGGGGAGGCCGCAGAGCAGAGAGCGGGGAGGCCGCAGAGCAGAGAGCGGGGAGGCCGCAGAGCAGAGAGCGGGGAGGCCGCAGAGCAGAGTGCGGGGAGGCCGCAGAGCAGAGTGCGGGGAGGCCGCAGAGCAGAGAGCGGGGAGGCCGCAGAGCAGAGAGCGGGGAGGCCACAGAGCAGAGAGCGGGGAGGCCGCAGAGCAGAGAGCGGGGAGGCCGCAGAGCAGAGAGCGGGGAGGCCGCAGAGCAGAGAGCGGGGAGGCCGCAGAGCAGAGAGGCTGCAGAGCAGAGTGCGGGGAGGCCGCAGAGCAGAGTGCGGGGAGGCCGCAGAGCAGAGAGCGGGGAGGCCGCAGAGCAGAGAGCGGGGAGGCCGCAGAGCAGAAAGCGGGGAGGCCGCAGAGCAGAGAGGCTGCAGAGCAGCAAACGGGGAGGCCGCAGAGCAGACCGCTGCAGTCAATCACTGTGCAGGTCACCCGCTGACAGGACTGAGCTCAGTGACCGAGTAGACAAATATGTGGCCCATCCTGAAATGTGAGAATCGGGAGCAGCCGCACGTCACTGCCATCCTCTGCCAGACACAGCACAAATCACCCCCATCCTTTGTTACAATGTATCAGTCTCGTGTTCACAGAGGATTCTATCACTGCACACAGCGGAGGGTTTGTTACAATTGCATCTATTCTGCACTGACACATTGTATCCAACACAAACAGAGAAACGTCTGCAGCTTTTCTGTTCAGATCATTACATCAGCCGAGACCTTCCTCATCCTCTGCCCTCTTCTCTATATGTGGTATAGTCATGTGACCGGCGTGATGACCTCCGACCTGAACTTCCCCAACTCACCGACTCCAGCTGCTTCCAGCAGGTCTCCATGTGCTGCTGCGCCTTCCGACCCTCATGGAAATTCTGCAACACAAAGAGGCAAAGGTGACCAGGAAGAAGAGAGGCCACAGCTCACATCCTGCATTACACTCCAGAGCTGCACTCACTATTCTGCTGGAGCAGTCACTGCGTAAATACATTACTGATTCTGAGTTACCTCCTGTATTATACTTCAGAGCTGCACTCACTATTCTGCTGGTGCAGTCACTGTGTACATACATTACATTACTGATCCTGAGTTACCTCCTGTATTATACTCCAGAGCTGCACTCACTATTCTGCTGGTGTAGTCACTGTGTACATACATTACATTACTGATCCTGAGTTACCTCCTGTATTACACTCCAGAGCTGCACTCACTATTCTGCTGGAGCAGTCACTGTGTACATACATTACTGATCCTGAGTTACCTCCTGTATTATACTCCAGAGCTGCACTCACTATTCTGCTGGTGCAGTCACAATGCACATACATTACATTACTGATCCTGAGTTACCTCCTGTATTATACCCCAGAGCTTCACTCACTATTCTGCTGGTGCAGTCACTGTGTACATACATTACATTACTAATCCTGTGTTACCCCCTGTATTATACTCCAGAGCTGCACTCACTATTCTGCTGGTGCAGTCACAATGCACATACATTACATTACTGATCCTGAGTTACCTCCTGTATTATACCCCAGAGCTGCACTCACTATTCTGCTGCTGCAGTCACTGTGTACATACATTACATTACTGATCCTGCGCTACCTCCTGTATTATACCCCAGAGCTGCACTCACTATTCTGCTGGTGCAGTCACTGTGTACATACATTACATTACTGATCCTGTGTTACCCCCTGTATTATACTCCAGAGCTGCACTCACTATTCTGCTGGTGCAGTCACAATGCACATACATTACATTACTGATCCTGAGTTACCTCCTGTATTATACCCCAGAGCTGCACTCACTATTCTGCTGGTGCAGTCACTGTGTACATACATTACATTACTGATCCTGAGTTACCTCCTGTATTATACTCCAGAGCTGCACTCACTATTCTGCTGGTGCAGTCACAATGCACATACATTACATTACTGATCCTGAGTTACCTCCTGTATTATACCCCAGAGCTGCACTCACTATTCTGCTGGTGCAGTCACTGTGTACATACATTACATTACTGATCCTGTGTTACCCCCTGTATTATACTCCAGAGCTGCACTCACTATTCTGCTGGTGCAGTCACTGTATACATACATTACATTACTGATCCTGAGTTACCTCCTGTATTATACCCCAGAGCTGCACTCACTATTCTGCTGGTGCAGTCACTGTGTACAGACATTACATCACTGATCCGGAGTTACCTCCTGTATTATACTCCAGAGCTGCACTCACTATTCTGCTGGTGCAGTCACTGTGTACAGACATTACATTACTGATCCTGAGTTACCTCCTGTATTATACTCCAGAGCTGCACTCACTATTCTGCTGGTGCAGTCACTGTGTACATACATTATATTACTGATCCTGTGTTACCTCCTGTATTATACTCCAGAGCTGCACTCACTATTCTACTGGTGCAGTCACTGTGTACATACATTACATTACTGACTCTGTTTCTAAGGGAACTGATGGACAGGTGACTACAATTTATTACTCCCTGTTATCAGCCATTATTGGGGAGGAGACTGTAGGACAGGAGAGTACAATCTATTACTCCCTGTTATCAGCCATTACTGGGGGAGGAGACTGTAGGACAGGTGAATACAATCTATCACTCCCTGTTATCAGCCATTACCGGGGTAGAGCGCAGGGCTCCGGGATCCAGTAGCACTGTCTGTGCGGTCTGCAGTGAATGCTCCTGTGGTGAGCACAGTCCTATAATTTACTCACTTGTCCCTGACCACAATGACAAAGGAGGACGCAGAGGAAAGCCTGTAATTTACTGTCCGCAAGCGGAGAAGAGCGCTGCCCCCGTACAGCACCACACCATCCCAAGAACAGCACCGCACCGAACCCCCGCACAGCACCGCAAAATGAATTGCTGTACCATCTCTGTGGGACGGCAGGTATTGATGTGCGGGGTGTGCAGCGCTCGGAGACCACCGGACAGACGCAACAATAAATCTTTTCCAACTGCCAGTAATGTGACAGTAAGAACAATGGTGTTCTTACCAAAATCACAGGGGTGAAATACGTCAGCTGCTGAGCACACACAGCCCGGGGGTCCACCGACAACAGACCCCCACCAGGACAAGAGGGGCACAGTCTGAAATGGCTGATAACAGGGAGTAATAGATTGTACTCCCCTGTCCTATAGTCTCCTCCCCCAGTAATGGCTGATAACAGGGAGTAATAGATTGTACTCACCAGTCCTACAGTCTCCTCCCCCAGTAATGGCTGATAACAGGGAGTAATAGATTGTACTCACCTGTCCTACAGTCTCCTCCCCCAGTAATGGCTGATAACAGGGAGTAATAGATTTTATGCACTTGTATGGCAGTTGGTCTTTTTGAGGCCTTGAACGTCTGATAACAGGGGACAATAGCTCCTACACATATGAGGCACTACAGCATGGCTGCCCCTTTAAGGGATGATAACCCCCATCATTGCTGGAGTTGGGGGCAGTGAGTGTTTCGGGGAACCTGTTGCTGCTGCTCTTGGCTGTGAGTCAGGGTCTATAATTACTGAGCGCTGCGCCGCCTCCTCCCCTTTTTCTATTTCGGATCCGGGGTCCGGGGATCTCGTGTTACAGAGGAAAACTTAAGACCCCCGGACCCTGGAACCGTCATCACTTTCCGGGACACTGTGCAGATAACAGGCAGAACCAATGGCGGCGGCGGCGGATCTAATCACCGAGGCCCAGAAATAGCACTGACTCCGGAAAACTCACTACCTAACTGGGCCCGATGGGAGTGCTCATCCAGGGCCTCCTGGTGCCCCATGGGAGTACTCATCCAGCGCCTCCTGGTGCCCCATGGAAGTGCTCATCCAGCGCCTCCTGGTGCCCCATGGGAGTACTCATCCAGGGCCTCCTGGTGCCCCATGGGAGTACTCATCCAGGGCCTCCTGGTGCCCCATGGGAGTACTCATCCAGGGCCTCCTGGTGCCCCATGGGAGTACTCATCCAGGGCCTCCTGGTGCTCCATGGAAGTGCTCATCCAGGGCCTCCTGGTGCCCCATGGAAGTGCTCATCCAAGGCCTCCTGGTGCCCCATGGAAGTGCTCATCCAGGGCCTCCTGGTGCCCCATGGAAGTGCTCATCCAGGGCCTCCTGGTGCCCCATGGAAGTGCTCATCCAGGGCCTCCTGGTGCCCCATGGGAGTGCTCATCCAGGGCCTCCTGGTGCCCCATGGGAGTCGCTCATCCAGGGCCTCCTAGTGCCCCATGGGAGTGCTCATCCAGGACCTCCTGGTGCCCCATGGATGTGCTCATCCAGCGCCTCCTGGTGCCCCATGGATGTGCTCATCCAGGGCCTCCTGGTGCCCCATGGGAGTGCTCATCCAGTGCCACCTGGTGCCCCATGGATGTGCTCATCCAGGGCCTCCTGGTGTTCCATGGATGTGCTCATCCAGGGCCTCCTGGTGCCCCATGGATGTGCTCATCCAGTGCCTCCTGGTGCCCAATGGATGTGCTCATCCAGCGCCTCCTGGTGCATGGAGCACAGTCAGAGCAGACACATCGCTCATTAGTAGAAGTGGAGTGAGATCCTGAAATCTCAGGAGCGGATAAAATAGATAAATGCGTCATCTGCAGCTCTCGGCCTCATCATCTATTTCCTGCAGCCGCTGCTAAAACCCAAAGCGCAACCGCTGCGACTTCCTGCAGAGCTTCCTATGGCCGGGGTGTGGGAGGGGTCACAGGCAGCCGGCGACATGCAGGGGCATTTAAAGGGGAACTCCACTGTGCAGCAAGCAAAATTACTAAGTAAAACTCCCTAATATAACGTCAGGAGCGCCAGCACCCCCATCATCCCCCTCCTAACAGGCACCATCACCCCTGTCCTCACCAGTGCCCCATCCTCACCAGCGCCCCATCCTCACCACACCCATCGATCCTATCACCCCCGTCTCCACCAGCACCCTCATACCCCGCCAGATGCCTTATTCCCCGCCAGCACCCTCATCCCTCGCCAGCACCCTCTCAAACTCTACAGCGCCCTCATCTTCAACAGCACCCTCGCCCCATCCTCATCAGCGCCCTAATCCTCACCAGAACCCTCGCTTACATCTTCACCCATCCTTTCCAGCGCCCTCGCCCCCATCCTCTCCAGCGGCCTCGCCCCCATCCTCTCCAGCGCTCTCGCGCCCCTATCCTCTCCAGCGCCCTCGCCCCCATCCTCTCCAGCGCCCTCGCCCCCATCCTCTCCAGCGCCCTCGCCCCCCATCCTCTCCAGCGCCCTCGCCCCCCATCCTCTCCAGCGCCCTCCCCCCATCCTCTCCAGCGCCCTCCCCCCCATCCTCTCCAGCGCCCTCCCCCCCATCCTCTCCAGCGCCCTCCCCCCCATCCCCTCCAGCGCCCTCGCCCCCATCCTCTCCAGCGCCCTCGCCCCCATCCTCTCCAGCGCCCTCGCCCCCAACCTCTCCAGCGCCCTCGCCCCCAACCTCTCCAGCGCCCTCGCCCCCAACCTCTCCAGCGCCCTCGCCCCCAACCTCTCCAGCGCCCTCATCCACTCCAGCGCTCTCGCGCCCCCATCCACTCCAGCGCTCTCGCGCCCCCATCCTCTCCAGCGCCCTCGCCCCCATCCTCTCCAGCGCCCTCGCCCCCATCCTCACTGACACCACTATTCTAGGAGCAGAGGAAGGTAAATATTAGCTCAGCGATTGTCCGTATTTACCGAGCATTGACAGGGCGACCTCCCCACCGAGGCCGGACCATCACTCCCAACATTCTTGGGCACAGAGGTTTGGATCCACCCAGCACAATGAATTTATATTTATGATTTGGCAAAATACAGGAAACAAGGAGCACACAGGGGTGAACGAGCGGACAATGGTGGATCATGTCTGTTTAAAGGGGCAGAGCGCCAAAAACCTGACTCTTCTGGTTGCATTTCTCCTGCAGAAAACAAGACGAGGGAGGAGTAAGAGTTTGTTACTTCATAACTTATAAGCCATCGGCTTGCTGTCAGTGAATAGAATCATTTATTGTAACTAAAAAAAAAAAAATCTGCTCCGACCTAATACTTATTATTCACAGGTGAGGGTTTGTTACAATGTCAAGGTCTCCGGTGTGACTGAAGGAGCCGATGTGTTACATTCGGTGTTAGGCTACTTTCACACATCCGGTTTGAGCACTGCGGCTCAATCCGGCTGTGAAAACTATGCAACGGATGCGGCGAAAACACCGCATCCTTTGCATAAGTTTTTACATCCGGCCCGTCCGTTTTTTTCCGGTTGCGGCATGCTACTGAGCATGCGCAGTGGAAAAAACCGCATGCGGCGAGCGGATGCGGTTTTTTCCGCATCGCACCGCATCCGGCCTCCATAGGTATGCATTGAAAAATGCGCCGCAGCGGCCGGATGCGGCGCAATGCGGTGTTTTTTGCCGGAGCAAAAAACGTTGCAGGGAATGTTCGATCTGGCCGCGGCATTGGCTAAATCTGCCGCATGCGGCAAAAACCGGACCGAACGCAAGCCCCTGCGGCACAATACGGCACTAATGTAAGTCTATGCAAAAAAAAACGCAACCGGCGTTACAAAAGCCGCTAGCGGTTTTTCTGCATAACGCGTATTGTGCCGCAGAGCAAAAATCCGGATGTGTGAAAGTAGCCTTATCGCTCTCACATTCTCTCATACTGGTCACTGGAGGCTCACTATGGCTATGGATCTGAAAAAAACAATCATTGCTCTAGATAAAGATGGCCTAGGATATAAGAAGATTGTCACCACCCTGACCCTGAGCTGCAGCAAAGCGGCCAACACCATACAGAGGTATAACCAGACAGGATCCACTCAGAACAGCCGCGCCATGACTGAACACAGCAGCTGAGTGCACGAGCGCCATATCCAGAGGTCGTCATCAGAATAGATGTATGGATGTGGCCAGCATTACTGCAGAGGTTACAGGGGTGGGGGGTCCGCCTGTCAGTGCTCACATCATACACCCCACACTGCAGAGGTTACAGGGGTGGGGGGTCCACCTGTCAGTCCTCAGACCACACCCCACACACTGCAGTGGTTACAGGGGTGGAGGGTCCTCCTGTCAGTGCTCAGACCATACACCACACACTGCAGAGGTTACAGGGGTGGGGGGTCCTCCTGTCAGTGCTCAGACCATACACCACACACTGCAGAGGTTACAGGGGTGGAGGGTCCTCCTGTCAGTGCTCAGACCATACACCACACACTGCAGAGGTTACAGGGGTGGAGGGTCCTCCTGTCAGTCCTCAGACCATACACCGCACACTGCAGAGGTTACAGGGGTGGGGGGTCCGATTGTCAGTGCTCATATGCCGCACACTGCATCACATTCCTCTGCATGGCTGTGGTCCCAGAAGGAAGCTTCTTCTAATGATGATGCACAAGAAAGCCGCAAACAGTTTGCTAAAGACAAGCATATAAAGGACATGGGTTACTGGAACTGTTCTGTGTCTGATGAGACCAAGATAAACTTATTTGGGTCAGATGCTGTCAGCGTGCGGCGGCTCCAGGTGAGGACAAAGACAAATGTTTCCTGCCTACAGTCAGGCATGGTGGTGGAGGGTCATGGTTTGGGGCTGCATGAGTGCTGCCGGCTGCGTGAGCTATAGATTGTTGAGGGAACCATGAATGCTAACATGTCCTGTGATACTGAAGCAGAGCAGAATCCCCTCCCTTCATATTCCAACATAACGACCCCAAACACCTCCAAGACCCCCACTGCCTCGCTACAGAGACTGAGGGTAAAGGAGCTGGATCGGCCGAACGTCTCCAGACCTAAACCCTATTGAGCATCTGTGGGGGCTCCTCATACAGAAGGTGGAGGAGCGCAAGGTCTGTAACATCCACCAGCTCCGGGATGACGTCATGGAGGATGAAAAGGATCCAGTGGCTCCTGTGAAGATCTAGTGACCTCCCGACCCAAGAGAGGGAGGGCTGTGCTGGAAAATAATGGCGACCACACTAAATATTCACACCAAGGGCACGATATGGCCATTGTCACTTAGGGGTGTACTCACTTTTGTCATATGGTGTGTGTGTGTGTGTGTATATATGTATATGTTTATATGAAGAAGGAGACTCAGGATGAACAGCACCAGATACAGAAAGAGCAAAGAAATGTGAGAAAACACCAGAAAGCTAAAAGCAGAGAGGAAGCAATAAAGCGACGCACAGGAAATAGAGGCGGTAAGAAAAGCCGAGGACGGAAACCCTCCCCTGCAAAACTGTGTACAGGTGATAACAGGAGGGGGGCTCACCCTGCAGAACTGTGTACAGGAGATAACAGGAGGGGGCTCACCCTGCAGAACTGTGTACAGGGGATAACAGGAGGGGGCTCACCCTGCAGAACTGTGTACAGGAGATAACAGGAGGGGGCTCACCCTGCAGAACTGTGTACAGGGGATAACAGGAGGGGCTCACCCTGCAGAACTGTGTACAGGAGATAACAGGAGGGGGGTCACCCTGCAGAACTGTGTACAGGGGATAACAGGAGGGGCTCACCCTGCAGAACTGTGTACAGGGGATAACAGGAGGGGGCTCACCCTGCAGAACTGTGTACAGGAGATAACAGGAGGGGCTCACCCTGCAGAACTGTGTACAGGGGATAACAGGAGGGGGCTCACCCTGCAGAACTGTGTACAGGGGATAACAGGAGGGGGCTCACCCTGCAGAACTGTGTACAGGAGATAACAGGAGGGGGCTCACCCTGCAGAACTGTGTACAGGAGATAACAGGAGGGGGGTCACCCTGCAGAACTGTGTACAGGAGATAACAGGAGGGGGGCTCACCCTGCAGAACTGTGTACAGGAGATAACAGGAGGGGGGTCACCCTGCAGAACTGTGTACAGGAGATAACAGGAGGGGGGCTCACCCTGCAGAACTGTGTACAGGAGATAACAGGAGGGGGCTCACCCTGCAGAACTGTGTACAGGAGATAACAGGAGGGGGCTCACCCTGCAGAACTGTGTACAGGGGATAACAGGAGGGGGTTCACCCTGCAGAACTGTGTACAGGAGATAACAGGAGGGGGGTCACCCTGCAGAACTGTGTACAGGAGATAACAGGAGGGGCTCACCCTGCAGAACTGTGTACAGGGGATTGTCATGATGTATTTTACCTTCTCACTGTGTTTGCTGTAATACTATGTCAGGATGTGATGTCACTTTCCTTTGGTTGTACTTACTGAACACTTTGAAATGTCTTGGGATGTAAGTAACCATACCTTCCCCCCATCTCCTGTGTCTCTGGGCCCATAATGCAATTATCTCTTGTCCACACAGCCAGGGGAACTTCTCATTGTTTCGTAAGCAGTGGATAACGCCAACTACACAAACCTGTAGACATCTCGGAGCCAACCTTCTAGAATCTTCTAGTGGGCCCAACCATTGCATAGACCCCTACCCTTGAGGGGCGGGCCCACGAGCTCAAACAATTCACTCCTGTTTCTAAATGCAGTTGGGAGTTGAGTTTTTGAAGAGGAAGGGAGCGAGATCTGAATCTGCGGACAGACCTCGCCGTCCAGTGTATGTGTGGGATTTCTGGGACTCTGAAAAGGACTATTACGTTGTGATCTGGCACTTTGGATTATCGGGAGGTGCCCCCGAATCGGTTTTATTTGGACTTGTCGTGTGCTGTTCCTGTATTCCTGTTAGTAAACCTGTTGGATCATCCTCGGCCTGTTGTCTCTCTTTGCTCTGATGTACACCCCGTCACAAACTGGTGGCAGCAGCGGGATCAGAGCAGAAGAAATGGAGGACAACAGCCAATCGACGTCTGAAACCAGAACCTCAGGATACAGGAACTGGACTGTGGCGAGTCTACAAACAAAGGCCCGTGAATTAGGTGTCGGCTACAAAGGACTCTCTAAGGAGCAACTAATTGAGGCATTGGAACACGCTTGCCTGCAAGATGGCACCGAGGAACAATTTCCACAGCAAGGGGAGCAAAGACGGGAGCCGGAGGTGAATACCCAAAAAAGTCAATGGGTTGTGTGGTACAAGGAAAAGATGGCACTGCTTGGAGATGAGGCCACCATAGAAGATAAGAGGGAGGCCATGCGTGGAGCTGAAGAGAAGGAGCGCAGGATGGAGGAGATGGCATTGCTGGATAAGCAGCTCGCTGTGGAAGCCGCGAGAGGTTCCAGACAGACTGTAACCCCAGCACCCATCATGAGGGAACTTCCCAGAGTGTCCCGCAAAGACTTCAAGCAGTTTAATGAGGCTGCTGGTGACATTGAGGGCTTCTTCCAGGACTTTGAGCATCAGTGTCGATTAATGGAAGTCCCAGAAAGGGAGCGCGTCCGGCATCTGGTTGGGCTCTTAGAGGGTGGAGCTGCTGCAGCCTATAGAGCTATGGACCCTCGGTGGAACTGTGAGTATGCGGATATTAAACAGACTATTCTAGAACATTATGCTGTAACGCCAGACACTTACAGGACTCAGTTCCGTACTCTAGCATGTGATGAGGAAGTGTCCTTCAAGATGTATGCCCACAAACTCAAACATCTGTGGCATCGTTGGTTGGAGGCAGAGGAGGCCTTAACCTTGGAGACCGTCCTCCAGGTCCTCCTAAAAGAGCAGTTTTACTTCAAGTGCCCCGCTGAGATCCGGGAATGGGTGCGTGAAAGGAGACCAGCCACTGTGGAGGAAGCTGCAGCTCTAGCTGATGAGACTCTCACCATCAAGCCTCAGTGGAAAAAACTACTACCCAGTGAGAAAAAAAACACCAACCCCCCAACGCTGGTGGCCCCTGGTCCTTCTGGCCCCAATGTTCACCATCACCCTAGACCGTCAACTCATGGGGACCTTCGTGTGACTGTGCCTCGCATTACTCATGCTCCACCTTTGGGAATACGACGCGGAGGAAGAATCCCAGAGCGCAGATGTTATGGATGTGGGCAGCCTGGGCACATGCAATTCCAATGTCCAGGTGTTCGTAGACAGAACAGCTACAGACCGCCTTTGCCTGTTCATTACCTACAGACACCTTCACCAGGAGAAGAGCTGGATTCTGTGCCTGATGACTTGCCAAGTGACTCAGATATCCTGGCTCCCCTACCCGGAGTCTATGGGGTGCGAGCTCCAGCCACCTGTTCTTCTGATCTTCAGGACAAACATCTACAGGAGGTCGTGCTGGATGGCCAAAAAGTTGTTGGCTTCCGTGACACTGGGGCTTTCCTCACCATAGCCGATCCCCGAGTAATTCAACCACAAGCAATTCAAAAGGGACCAGGAATTGCCATTGAACTGGCAGGAGGTACCCAGAGATATATTCCAAGAGCGAGTGTGACCCTGGATTATGGCTTTGGGGCAAAACAATGTGTGGTCGGTGTGATGAGCGGCCTCCCTGCAGACGTTCTTCTAGGAAATGATGTGGGGAATCTTCATTGCCACTTTGTCGGTGCGGTAACCAGAAGTCAAGCCAAGAGAGCAGCCCATGTGGACGTGTACAACCCATCCATGGAACTGAGGCCACCAGAACTGCCATTACAGCCGGTGAGTGATTCTTCTTGTGGGGATAATATGAATGTTACTTGGGATAAAGTTCAGTTTAGACAAGAAGTAGAGACTGACCCCACCCTTGCTAGTTTTAGAACTCGGGCTGAAATAGGGCAGCTAGGGGAAAACGGAGAAAGAATTGTCAGAGAAAATGGACTTCTGTATCGGGTTGCCAATGCCGACTCCCTAGATAAGCCCTGGACTTATAGCAAACAGCTGATTGTTCCTCAGAAGTACAGAATTCCCCTATTACACCTGGCTCATGACATTCCTACGGCTGGCCATCAAGGCAAAACCCGCACCGAGAGACGATTGACTCAAACTTTTTATTGGCCGGGGATTTCCCAAGCAGTGGCGCATTTCTGCCGAACTTGTGACATATGTCAGCGTAGAGGGCGACCCGGAGATCACCCAAAGGCACCCCTGCAACCGCTCCCTATAATAGAAGAACCCTTTCAAAGAGTAGCTGTTGATATCATTGGACCTCTGGCTAAACCAAGTAAATCTGGAAAGCAGTACATTCTCACTGTTGTGGACTACGCCACCCGATATCCAGAAGCCGTGGCCTTGTCAAGTATCTCTGCAGCCAAGGTGGCCGAGGCCTTGGTTATTATTTTTACCAGAGTAGGATTTCCCAGTGAGATCTTGTCGGACCAAGGCTCCCAGTTTATGTCAGAGTTGGTCCAGTGTCTGTGGCGCACCTGTGGAGTACGAGCGATCCGAACGACCCCGTATCATCCCCAAACAAATGGACTTTGTGAACGATTCAACGGCACTCTGAAGAATATGCTGAGGGCCTTCACGGACCGAGATTCAGACTGGGAGAAGTACCTACCCCATCTCTTGTTTGCCTATCGGGAAGTTCCCCAGGAGTCCACTGGGTTCTCCCCCTTTGAACTACTCTATGGAAGAAAGGTCCGAGGACCCTTAACCCTGCTCAAGGAATACTGGGAGGGGCAAGTTGAAGATACAGGAACCCCTGTTGTCCCTTATGTCCTAAAGCTGCGAGAAACCTTGGCCCAACTTGCTAGTTTTGCACAGAGTCATTTGCGTATGGCTCAAACCAGACAGAAGACATGGTATGACCGTAACGCACGCTATCGGGAGTTTGTAGAAGGACAACAAGTCTTAATGATTGTTCCCCATCGGCAGAATAAACTGCAGACCACATGGGAGGGTCCCTTCCGGGTTCTCAGAAAACTGAATGATACCAATTACCTTCTTGCTTTAGATGATCAGGGGCTAAGGCAAAAGACTGTCCATGTGAATATGATTAAGGAGTACCATGACCGGAACATTCCAATGATAGCAAGCTGTCGGTTGGCTTCAGAAGATGGTCAAGAGGATGAGGACTCTCTACCTGATCTCGTGGAAGCAGCGAGAGCCCCATCCACTGTGGAACAGGTTCCCCTGGGAGATTACCTGGACTCCTTACAGAAAATCCAGATGCTGGAAGTGCTTCAACAGAGACGGGCTGCTTTCTCATCCCAACCAGGTCGAACCACCGTCACCCAACATCATGTGGACACTCAGGGCATCCGTCCCATACAACTGGCTCCTTACCGGGTACCTGAATCAGTTCGAAACACCATGCAGCACGAACTGGAGGAGATGTTACAGCTTGGGGTAATCCAGGCCTCCCATAGCCCTTGGGCCTCCCCTGTGGTGTTAGTACCCAAGAAGGATGGGAGTACTCGATTTTGTGTGGACTATCGGCGACTAAACGACCATACCGTCAGCGATCCTTACCCAATGCCTCGTATTGACGAACTTCTAGACCGACTGGCTGGGTCCCGATATGTCACTACCTTGGATCTCAGTAAGGGATACTGGCAGATCCCTCTAACGGATGAAGGGAGAGAACGGTCCGCTTTTATAACCCCCTTTGGTCTGTATGAATTTCTAAGCATGCCTTTTGGAATGAAAAATGCCCCGGCCACCTTCCAGAGAATGGTGGATCAGATCCTCCGGGGATGTGATGACTTTGCTTGTGCCTACTTGGATGATATCGCCGTCTTCAGCCACACATGGGAGGAACATCTGAATCAAGTAGCCATTATTTTGGACCTGATTCTTGCAGCCGGCCTAACTATTCGACCCGATAAATGCCAATTGGGGATGGGGGAAGTCCAGTACCTAGGACATAGAGTGGGAGGAGGGAAGCTCCGACCTGAGCCTGCCAAAATCCAGGCTATTAGAGACTGGCCTGTACCCCAAACTAAGAAACAAGTTATGGCTTTTCTGGGCACTGCCAGTTATTACCGAAAATTTGTTTCTCATTTCAGTACTGTGGCCAAGCCTCTTACCGACCTGACCAAGAAAACAATGCCCCGGCTGGTGATCTGGACTCCAGCCTGTGATGAGGCTTTTAACCGGCTGAAGGATGCTTTGATCTGCGATCCTGTCCTGGCTGCTCCAGACTACAAGAGGAGATTCATTGTGCAAACGGATGCCTCTGCTTATGGACTGGGAGCTGTCCTCAGCCAGGTGAATGCAGCTGGGGACGAACACCCCATCGCCTACCTCAGCCGGAAACTGCTGGACCGAGAAGTGGCCTATGCAACTGTTGAGAAGGAATGTCTGGCTGTAGTGTGGGCCCTTAAGAAACTACGGCCGTATCTGTATGGACGGGAATTCACTGTGGTTACTGATCACAATCCCCTCACCTGGCTGAACAGAGTCTCTGGGGACAATGGACGCTTACTGCGATGGAGCCTGGCTCTGCAGCCCTATAACTTTACCATACAATATAGAAGGGGCAGCCAACACCAAAATGCAGATGGACTGTCCAGGCAAGAGGAGCCTTGAGTCCTGTCAGCCATGCCTGCGTGTACTTAACCAGCGACCTGTAGAGGTCCCTAGTACGTACACAAGTTGGGAGGGGAAGGAATTGTCATGATGTATTTTACCTTCTCACTGTATTTGCTGTAATACTATGTCAGGATGTGATGTCACTTTCCTTTGGTTGTACTTACTGAACACTTTGAAATGTCTTGGGATGTAAGTAACCATACCTTCCCCCCATCTCCTGTGTCTCTGGGCCCATAATGCAATTATCTCTTGTCCACACAGCCAGGGGAACTTCTCATTGTTTCGTAAGCAGTGGATAACGCCAACTACACAAACCTGTAGACATCTCGGAGCCAACCTTCTAGAATCTTCTAGTGGGCCCAACCATTGCATAGACCCCTACCCTTGAGGGGCGGGCCCACGAGCTCAGACAATTCACTCCTGTTTCTAAATGCAGTTGGGAGTTGAGTTTTTGAAGAGGAAGGGAGCGAGATCTGAATCTGCGGACAGCCCTCGCCGTCCAGTGGATTGTGTGGGATTTCTGGGACTCTGAAAAGGACTATTAAGTTGTGATCTGGCACTTTGGATTATCGGGAGGTGCCCCCGAATCTGTTTTATTTGGACTTGTCGTGTGCTGTTCCTGTATTCCTGTTAGTAAACCTGTTGGATCATCCTCGGCCTGTTGTCTCTCTTTGCTCTGATGTACACCCCGTCACAGGGATAACAGGAGGGGGCTCACCCTGCAGAACTGTATACAGGAGATAACAGGAGGGGCTCACCCTGCAGAACTGTGTACAGGAGATAACAGGAGGGGCTCACCCTGCAGAACTGTGTACAGGGGATAACAGGAGGGGGCTCACCCTGCAGAACTGTGTACAGGAGATAACAGGAGGGGGCTCACCCTGCAGAACTGTGTACAGGAGATAACAGGAGGGGCTCACCCTGCAGAACTGTGTACAGGAGATAACAGGAGGGGCTCACCCTGCAGAACTGTGTACAGGAGATAACAGGAGGGGGCTCACCCTGCAGAACTGTGTACAGGAGATAACAGGAGGGGGCTCACCCTGCAGAACTGTGTACAGGAGATAACAGGAGGGGGCTCACCCTGCAGAACTGTGTACAGGGGATAACAGGAGGGGGCTCACCCTGCAGAACTGTGTACAGGGGATAACAGGAGGGGGCTCACCCTGCAGAACTGTGTACAGGAGATAACAGGAGGGGGCTCACCCTGCAGAACTGTATACAGGAGATAACAGGAGGGGCTCACCCTGCAGAACTGTGTACAGGAGATAACAGGAAAGGGGTCACCCTGCAGAACTGTGTACAGGAGATAACAGGAGGGGGCTCACCCTGCAGAACTGTGTACAGGAGATAACAGGAGGGGGCTCACCCTGCAGAACTGTGTACAGGGGATAACAGGAGGGGGCTCACCCTGCAGAACTGTGTACAGGAGATAACAGGAGGGGGGTCACCCTGCAGAACTGTGTACAGGAGATAACAGGAGGGGGGCTCACCCTGCAGAACTGTGTACAGGAGATAACAGGAGGGGGGCTCACCCTGCAGAACTGTGTACAGGGGATAACAGGAGGGGGCTCACCCTGCAGAACTGTGTACAGGGGATAACAGGAGGGGGCTCACCCTGCAGAACTGTGAACAGGAGATAACAGGAGGGGCTCACCCTGCAGAACTGTGTACAGGAGATAACAGGAGGGGGCTCACCCTGCAGAACTGCGTACAGGAGATAACAGGAGGGGGCTCACCCTGCAGAACTGCGTACAGGGGATAACAGGAGGGGGCTCACCCTGCAGAACTGTGTACAGGAGATAACAGGAGGGGGCTCACCCTGCAGAACTGTGTACAGGAGATAACAGGAGGGGGCTCACCCTGCAGAACTGTGTACAGGAGATAACAGGAGGGGGCTCACCCTGCAGAACTGTGTACAGGGGATAACAGGAGGGGGGCTCACCCTGCAGAACTGTGTACAGGAGATAACAGGAGGGGGGCTCACCCTGCAGAACTGTGTACAGGAGATAACAGGAGGGGCTCACCCTGCAGAACTGTGTACAGGAGATAACAGGAGGGGGGTCACCCTGCAGAACTGTGTACAGGGGATAACAGGAGGGGCTCACCCTGCAGAACTGTGTACAGGAGATAACAGGAGGGGGGCTCACCCTGCAGAACTGTGTACAGGAGATAACAGGAGGGGCTCACCCTGCAGAACTGTGTACAGGGGATAACAGGAGGGGGCTCACCCTGCAGAACTGTGTACAGGGGATAACAGGAGGGGGGCTCACCCTGCAGAACTGTGTACAGGAGATAACAGGAGGGGGCTCACCCTGCAGAACTGTGTACAGGAGATAACAGGAGGGGGCTCACCCTGCAGAACTGTGTACAGGAGATAACAGGAGGGGGCTCACCCTGCAGAACTGTGTACAGGGGATAACAGGAGGGGCTCACCCTGCAGAACTGTGTACAGGAGATAACAGGAGGGGGCTCACCCTGCAGAACTGTGTACAGGGGATAACAGGAGGGGCTCACCCTGCAGAACTGTGTACAGGAGATAACAGGAGGGGCTCACCCTGCAGAACTGTGTACAGGGGATAACAGGAGGGGGCTCACCCTGCAGAACTGTGTACAGGGGATAACAGGAGGGGCTCACCCTGCAGAACTGTGTACAGGAGATAACAGGAGGGGGGCTCACCCTGCAGAACTGTGTACAGGGGATAACAGGAGGGGCTCACCCTGCAGAACTGTGTACAGGAGATAACAGGAGGGGCTCACTCTGCAGAACTGTGTACAGGAGATAACAGGAGGGGGGCTCACCCTGCAGAACTGTGTACAGGAGATAACAGGAGGGGGCTCACCCTGCAGAACTGTGTACAGGAGATAACAGGAGGGGGGTCACCCTGCAGAACTGTGTACAGGAGATAACAGGAGGGGGCTCACCCTGCAGAACTGTGTACAGGAGATAACAGGAGGGGCTCACCCTGCAGAACTGTGTACAGGGGATAACAGGAGGGGGCTCACCCTGCAGAACTGTGTACAGGGGATAACAGGAGGGGCTCACCCTGCAGAACTGTGTACAGGAGATAACAGGAGGGGGCTCACCCTGCAGAACTGTGTACAGGAGATAACAGGAGGGGGGTCACCCTCCACAACTGTGTACAGGAGATAACAGGAGGGGGCTCACCCTGCAGAACTGTGTACAGGGGATAACAGGAGGGGGCTCACCCTGCAGAACTGTGTACAGGAGATAACAGGAGGGGCTCACCCTGCAGAACTGTGTACATGAGATAACAGGAGGGGGCTCACCCTGCAGAACTGTGTACAGGAGATAACAGGAGGGGGCTCACCCTGCAGAACTGTGTACAGGAGATAACAGGAGGGGGGTCACCCTGCAGAACTGTGTACAGGAGATAACAGGAGGGGGCTCACCCTGCAGAACTGTGTACAGGGGATAACAGGAGGGGGCTCACCCTGCAGAACTGTGTACAGGGGATAACAGGAGGGGCTCACCCTGCAGAACTGTGTACAGGAGATAACAGGAGGGGGCTCACCCTGCAGAACTGTGTACAGGGGATAACAGGAGGGGGCTCACCCTGCAGAACTGTGTACAGGGGATAACAGGAGGGGGCTCACCCTGCAGAACTGTGTACAGGAGTTAACAGGAGGGGGGCTCACCCTGCAGAACTGTGTACAGGAGGTAACAGGAGGGGGGGTCACCCCGCAGAACTGTGTACAGGAGATAACAGGAGGGGGCTCACCCTGCAGAACTGTGAACAGGAGATAACAGGAGGGGGCTCACCCTGCAGAACTGTGTACAGGAGATAACAGGAGGGGGCTCACCCTGCAGAACTGTGTACAGGAGATAACAGGAGGGGGCTCACCCTGCAGAACTGTGTACAGGGGATAACAGGAGGGGGCTCACCCTGCAGAACTGTGTACAGGAGATAACAGGAGGGGCTCACCCTGCAGAACTGTGTACAGGGGATAACAGGAGGGGGCTCACCCTGCAGAACTGTGTACAGGAGATAACAGGAGGGGGCTCACCCTGCAGAACTGTGTACAGGAGATAACAGGAGGGGGCTCACCCTGCAGAACTGTGTACAGGAGATAACAGGAGGGGGCTCACCCTGCAGAACTGTGTACAGGAGATAACAGGAGGGGGGTCACCCTGCAGAACTGTGTACAGGAGATAACAGGAGGGGGCTCACCCTGCAGAACTGTGTACAGGAGATAACAGGAGGGGGCCCACCCTGCAGAACTGTGTACAGGAGATAACAGGAGGGGGCTCACCCTGCAGAACTGTGTACAGGAGATAACAGGAGGGGGCTCACCCTGCAGAACTGTGTACAGGAGATAACAGGAGGGGGCCCACCCTGCAGAACTGTGTACAGGAGATAACAGGAGGGGGCCCACCCTGCAGAACTGTGTACAGGAGATAACAGGAGGGGGCTCACCCTGCAGAACTGTGTACAGGAGATAACAGGAGGGGGCTCACCCTGCAGAACTGTGTACAGGAGATAACAGGAGGGGGCCCACCCTGCAGAACTGTGTACAGGAGATAACAGGAGGGGGCTCACCCTGCAGAACTGTGTACAGGAGATAACAGGAGGGGGGTCACCCTGCAGAACTGTGTACAGGAGATAACAGGAGGGGGCTCACCCTGCAGAACTGTGTACAGGAGATAACAGGAGGGGGCCCACCCTGCAGAACTGTGTACAGGAGATAACAGGAGGGGCTCACCCTGCAGAACTGTGTACAGGTGATAACAGGAGGGGCTCATCCTGCAGAACTGTGTACAGGAGATAACAGGAGGGGGGGTCACCCTGCAGAACTGTGTACAGGAGATAACAGGAGGGGGGTCACCCTGCAGAACTGTATACAGGAGATAACAGGAGTGGGCTCACCCTGCAGAACTGTGTACAGGGGATAACAGGAGGGGCTCACCCTGCAGAACTGTGTACAGGTGATAACAGGAGGGGCTCATCCTGCAGAACTGTGTACAGGAGATAACAGGAGGGGGGTCACCCTGCAGAACTGTGTACAGGAGATAACAGGAGGGGGGTCACCCTGCAGAACTGTGTACAGGAGATAACAGGAGGGGGCTCACCCTGCAGAACTGTGTACAGGTAATAACAGGAGGGGCTCACCCTGCAGAACTGTGTACAGGAGATAACAGGAGGGGCTCACCCTGCAGAACTGTGTACAGGAGATAACAGGAGGGGGCTCACCCTGCAGAACTGTGTACAGGAGATAACAGGAGGGGGCTCACCCTGCAGAACTGTGTACAGGAGATAACAGGAGGGGGCTCACCCTGCAGAACTGTGTACAGGAGATAACAGGAGGGGGCTCACCCTGCAGAACTGTGTACAGGAGATAACAGGAGGGGGCTCACCCTGCAGAACTGTGTACAGGAGATAACAGGAGGGGGCTCACCCTGCAGAACTGTGTACAGGGAGATAACAGGAGGGGGCTCACCCTGCAGAACTGTGTACAGGAGATAACAGGAGGGGGCTCACCCTGCAGAACTGTGTACAGGAGATAACAGGAGGGGGCTCACCCTGCAGAACTGTGTACAGGAGATAACAGGAGGGGGCTCACCCTGCAGAACTGTGTACAGGAGATAACAGGAGGGGCTCACCCTGCAGAACTGTGTACAGGAGATAACAGGAGGGGCTCACCCTGCAGAACTGTGTACAGGAGATAACAGGAGGGGGCTCACCCTGCAGAACTGTGTACAGGAGATAACAGGAGGGGGCTCACCCTGCAGAACTGTGTACAGGAGATAACAGGAGGGGGCTCACCCTGCAGAACTGTGTACAGGAGATAACAGGAGGGGGGCTCACCCTGCAGAACTGTGTACAGGAGATAACAGGAGGGGGGGTCACCCTGCAGAACTGTGTACAGGAGATAACAGGAGGGGCTCACCCTGCAGAACTGTGTACAGGGGATAACAGGAGGGGGCTCACCCTGCAGAACTGTGTACAGGAGATAACAGGAGGGGGCTCACCCTGCAGAACTGTGTACAGGAGATAACAGGAGGGGGGCTCACCCTGCAGAACTGTGTACAGGAGATAACAGGAGGGGGCTCACCCTGCAGAACTGTGTACAGGAGATAACAGGAGGGGGGTCACCCTGCAGAACTGTGTACAGGAGATAACAGGAGGGGGCTCACCCTGCAGAACTGTGTACAGGGGATAACAGGAGGGGGCTCACCCTGCAGAACTGTGTACAGGAGATAACAGGAGGGGGCTCACCCTGCAGAACTGTGTACAGGAGATAACAGGAGGGGGCTCACCCTGCAGAACTGTGTACAGGAGATAACAGGAGGGGCTCACCCTGCAGAACTGTGTACAGGAGATAACAGGAGGGGCTCACCCTGCAGAACTGTGTACAGGAGATAACAGGAGGGGGCTCACCCTGCAGAACTGTGTACAGGAGATAACAGGAGGGGCTCACCCTGCAGAACTGTGTACAGGAGATAACAGGAGGGGGGCTCACCCTGCAGAACTGTGTACAGGAGATAACAGGAGGGGGCTCACCCTGCAGAACTGTGTACAGGAGATAACAGGAGGGGGCTCACCCTGCAGAACTGTGTACAGGAGATAACAGGAGGGGCTCACCCTGCAGAACTGTGTACAGGAGATAACAGGAGGGGGCTCACCCTGCAGAACTGTGTACAGGAGATAACAGGAGGGGTCTCACCCTGCAGAACTGTGTACAGGAGATAACAGGAGGGGGCTCACCCTGCAGAACTGTATACAGGGGATAACAGGAGGGGGCTCACCCTGCAGAACTGTGTACAGGGGATAACAGGAGGGGCTCACCCTGCAGAACTGTGTACAGGGGATAACAGGAGGGGGCTCACCCTGCAGAAATGTGTACAGGAGATAACAGGAGGGGGCTCACCCTGCAGAACTGTGTACAGGAGATAACAGGAGGGGGCTCACCCTGCAGAAATGTGTACAGGAGATAACAGGAGGGGGCTCACCCTGCAGAACTGTGTACAGGAGATAACAGGAGGGGGCTCACCCTGCAGAACTGTGTACAGGGGATAACAGGAGGGGGGTCACCCTGCAGAACTGTGTACAGGAGATAACAGGAGGGGGCTCACCCTGCAGAACTGTGTACAGGTGATAACAGGAGGGGGGGTCACCCTGCAGAACTGTGTACAGGAGATAACAGGAGGGGGGTCACCCTGCAGAACTGTGTACAGGGGATAACAGGAGGGGGCTCACCCTGCAGAACTGTGTACAGGAGATAACAGGAGGGGGCTCACCCTGCAGAACTGTGTACAGGGGATAACAGGAGGGGGCTCACCCTGCAGAACTGTGTACAGGTGATAACAGGAGGGGGCTCACCTGCAGAACTGTGTACAGGAGATAACAGGAGGGGGGCTCACCCTGCAGAACTGTGTACAGGAGATAACAGGAGGGGGCTCACCCTGCAGAACTGTGTACAGGAGATAACAGGAGGGGCTCACCCTGCAGAACTGTGTACAGGAGATAACAGGAGGGGGCTCACCCTGCAGAACTGTGTACAGGAGATAACAGGAGGGGGCTCACCCTGCAGAACTGTGTACAGGAGATAACAGGAGGGGGCTCACCCTGCAGAACTGTGTACAGGAGATAACAGGAGGGGGCTCACCCTGCAGAACTGTGTACAGGAGATAACAGGAGGGGGCTCACCCTGCAGAACTGTGTACAGGGGATAACAGGAGGGGGCTCACCCTGCAGAACTGTGTACAGGAGATAACAGGAGGGGGGTCACCCTGCAGAACTGTGTACAGGGGATAACAGGAGGGGGCTCACCCTGCAGAACTGTGTACAGGAGATAACAGGAGGGGCTCACCCTGCAGAACTGTGTACAGGGGATAACAGGAGGGGGCTCACCCTGCAGAACTGTGTACAGGAGATAACAGGAGGGGGCTCACCCTGCAGAACTGTGTACAGGAGATAACAGGAGGGGCTCACCCTGCAGAACTGTGTACAGGAGATAACAGGAGGGGGGTCACCCTGCAGAACTGTGTACAGGAGATAACAGGAGGGGGGCTCACCCTGCAGAACTGTGTACAGGTGATAACAGGAGGGGCTCACCCTGCAGAACTGTGTACAGGAGATAACAGGAGGGGCTCACCCTGCAGAACTGTGTACAGGGGATAACAGGAGGGGGCTCACCCTGCAGAACTGTGTACAGGAGATAACAGGAGGGGGCTCACCCTGCAGAACTGTGTACAGGAGATAACAGGAGGGGGCTCACCCTGCAGAACTGTGTACAGGGATAACAGGAGGGGGGTCACCCTGCAGAACTGTGTACAGGAGATACCAGGAGGGGGCTCACCCTGCAGAACTGTGTACAGGAGATAACAGGAGGGGCTCACCCTGCAGAACTGTGTACAGGAGATAACAGGAGGGGGCTCACCCTGCAGAACTGTGTACAGGTGATAACAGGAGGGGGCTCACCCTGCAGAACTGTGTACAGGAGATACCAGGAGGGGGCTCACCCTGCAGAACTGTGTACAGGAGATAACAGGAGGGGGCTCACCCTGCAGAACTGTGTACAGGAGATAACAGGAGGGGGCTCACCCTGCAGAACTGTGTACAGGAGATAACAGGAGGGGGCTCACCCTGCAGAACTGTGTACAGGGGATAACAGGAGGGGCTCACCCTGCAGAACTGTGTACAGGGGATAACAGGAGGGGCTCACCCTGCAGAACTGTGTACAGGGGATAACAGGAGGGGGCTCACCCTGCAGAACTGTGTACAGGAGATAACAGGAGGGGGGTCACCCTGCAGAACTGTGTACAGGAGATAACAGGAGGGGGCTCACCCTGCAGAACTGTGTACAGGAGATAACAGGAGGGGGGTCACCCTGCAGAACTGTGTACAGGAGATAACAGGAGGGGCTCACCCTGCAGAACTGTGTACAGGAGATAACAGGAGGGGGCTCACCCTGCAGAACTGTGTACAGGGGATAACAGGAGGGGGCTCACCCTGCAGAACTGTGTACAGGGGATAACAGGAGGGGGCTCACCCTGCAGAACTGTGTACAGGGGATAACAGGAGGGGGCTCACCCTGCAGAACTGTGTACAGGAGATAACAGGAGGGGGCTCACCCTGCAGAACTGTGTACAGGAGATAACAGGAGGGGGCTCACCCTGCAGAACTGTGTACAGGAGATAACAGGAGGGGGCTCACCCTGCACAACTGTGTACAGGAGATAACAGGAGGGGGCTCACCCTGCAGAACTGTGTACAGGGGATAACAGGAGGGGGCTCACCCTGCAGAACTGTGTACAGGAGATAACAGGAGGGGGCTCACCCTGCAGAACTGTGTACAGGGGATAACAGGAGGGGGCTCACCCTGCAGAACTGTGTACAGGGGATAACAGGAGGGGGCTCACCCTGCAGAACTGTGTACAGGAGATAACAGGAGGGGCTCACCCTGCAGAACTGTGTACAGGGGATAACAGGAGGGGGTCACCCTGCAGAACTATGTACAGGAGATAACAGGAGGGGGCTCACCCTGCAGAACTGTGTACAGGAGATAACAGGAGGGGGGTCACCCTGCAGAACTGTGTACAGGGGATAACAGGAGGGGGCTCACCCTGCAGAACTATGTACAGGAGATAACAGGAGGGGGGTCACCCTGCAGAACTGTGTACAGGAGATAACAGGAGGGGGCTCACCCTGCAGAACTGTGTACAGGAGATAACAGGAGGGGGCTCACCCTGCAGAACTGTGTACAGGAGATAACAGGAGGGGGCTCACCCTGCAGAACTGTGTACAGGAGATAACAGGAGGGGGCTCACCCTGCAGAACTGTGTACAGGAGATAACAGGAGGGGGCTCACCCTGCAGAACTGTGTACAGGAGATAACAGGAGGGGGCTCACCCTGCAGAACTGTGTACAGGGGATAACAGGAGGGGGCTCACCCTGCAGAACTGTGTACAGGGGATAACAGGAGGGGGTCACCCTGCAGAACTGTGTACAGGGGATAACAGGAGGGGGCTCACCCTGCAGAACTGTGTACAGGAGATAACAGGAGGGGGGCTCACCCTGCAGAACTGTGTACAGGAGATAACAGGAGGGGGCTCACCCTGCAGAACTGTGTACAGGAGATAACAGGAGGGGGGTCACCCTGCAGAACTGTGTACAGGAGATAACAGGAGGGGGCTCACCCTGCAGAACTGTGTACAGGAGATAACAGGAGGGGGCTCACCCTGCAGAACTGTGTACAGGAGATAACAGGAGGGGGCTCACCCTGCAGAACTGTGTACAGGGGATAACAGGAGGGGGGTCACCCTGCAGAACTGTGTACAGGGGATAACAGGAGGGGGCTCACCCTGCAGAACTGTGTACAGGAGATAACAGGAGGGGCTCACCCTGCAGAACTGTGTACAGGGGATAACAGGAGGGGGTCACCCTGCAGAACTATGTACAGGAGATAACAGGAGGGGGCTCACCCTGCAGAACTGTGTACAGGGGATAACAGGAGGGGCTCACCCTGCAGAACTGTGTACAGGAGATAACAGGAGGGGGGTCACCCTGCAGAACTGTGTACAGGAGATAACAGGAGGGGGCTCACCCTGCAGAACTGTGTACAGGGGATAACAGGAGGGGGCGCACCCTGCAGAACTGTGTACAGGGGATAACAGGAGGGGGCTCACCCTGCAGAACTGTGTACAGGAGATAACAGGAGGGGGCTCACCCTGCAGAACTGTGTACAGGAGATAACAGGAGGGGGGCTCACCCTGCAGAACTGTGTACAGGGGATAACAGGAGGGGGCTCACCCTGCAGAACTGTGTACAGGGGATAACAGGAGGGGGTCACCCTGCAGAACTGTGTACAGGAGATAACAGGAGGGGGCTCACCCTGCAGAACTGTGTACAGGAGATAACAGGAGGGGGCTCACCCTGCAGAACTGTGTACAGGGGATAACAGGAGGGGGTCACCCTGCAGAACTATGTACAGGAGATAACAGGAGGGGGCTCACCCTGCAGAACTGTGTACAGGAGATAACAGGAGGGGGGTCACCCTGCAGAACTGTGTACAGGGGATAACAGGAGGGGGGTCACCCTGCAGAACTGTGTACAGGGGATAACAGGAGGGGGGTCACCCTGCAGAACTGTGTACAGGGGATAACAGGAGGGGGCTCACCCTGCAGAACTGTGTACAGGGGATAACAGGAGGGGCTCACCCTGCAGAACTGTATACAGGAGATACCAGGAGGGGGCTCACCCTGCAGAACTGTGTACAGGAGATAACAGGAGGGGGGCTCACCCTGTAGCGCGGTGTATGGGTGATACGTGTTCTGTATTGCGCCGGCGTCATAGTGTTGGCAGATGCGGGATGACAATGGCTCTGCAGCGGCCGCTTCCCTCCCGTCACACGGCAGTGACATGCGGCGCCATGCTCCGCTTCTCGGCGGCTCTCTCCATTGTGCGATGCTGCATTGTGTGCAGCTGATGGGATGTGAATGGCCTCGGGTGACCCCCACCTCCCCCCCCCCCCCCGCTCCGGATAAGTGAGGGTTTTCCCCACCGGATGGTCCGGCCGCCGTCATCCTGTCCGATTGTTCGGCGTGTCCTGCGGCAGATGCGCGCTCCTGTGCAGATTACCCGTCTGCAGTGGATTACAGCCGCCCTCCCCCCTCCACAGCACTGCAGGGGTTAATGAGGCCAGATCTGCGGCTGAGGATAGAGATGAGCAGTGGGAGGCGCCGCTGCACAGACAAAGGCTATGATGATACCGCCCTGCGGAGGAACCGCTGCCTGATGTCACCGCTGCAGACACCACCGCACCTCACCGGAGGGAAGACCTCTGCTTGCTGGCAGTGAATGTGCATATCCAGAGCGGAGGGTTTATTACAATGGCATCCTGTGCGGACTGCGGACTGCCACATTGTAACAAGCTGTAGCCGTCACTGACCTCTCACCTGAGCTGCGGGGTCGTCACAATGTGTCAGTGTGTGATCAGGACAGGAAGCGGTATTATACAGCGCCAACCAGAGAAATGGAGAGGCGGTATTACACAGCACCAACCCGGAGAAATGGAGAGGCGGTATTACACAGCGCCAACCAGAGAAATGGAGAGGCGGTATTACACAGCGCGAACCGGAGAAATGGAGAGGCGGTATTACACAGCGCCAACCGGAGAAATGGAGAGGCGGTATTACACAGCGCCAACCGGAGAAATGGAGAGGCGGTATTACACAGTGCCAACCGGAGAAAGGGAGAGGCGGTATTACACAGCGACAACCGGAGAAATGGAGAGGCGGTATTACACAGCACCAACCAGAGAAATGGAGAGGCGGTATTACACAGCACCAACCGGAGAAATGGAGAGGCGGTATTACACAGCGCCAACAGGAGAAATGGAGAGGCGGTATTACACAGCACCAACCAGAGAAATGGAGAGGCGGTATTACACAGCACCAACCAGAGAAATGGAGAGGCGGTATTACACAGCACCAACCGGAGAAATGGAGAGGCGGTATTACACAGCGCCAACAGGAGAAATGGAGAGGCGGTATTACACAGCACCAACCAGAGAAATGGAGAGGCGGTATTACACAGCACCAACCGGAGAAATGGAGAGGCGGTATTACACAGCGCCAACAGGAGAAATGGAGAGGCGGTATTACACAGCAACAACCGGAGAAATGGAGAGGCGGTATTACACAGCAACAACCGGAGAAATGGAGAGGCGGTATTACACAGCACCAACCAGAGAAATGGAAAGGCGGTATTACACAGCACCAACCAGAGAAATGGAAAGGCGGTATTACACAGCACTAAAAGGAGAAATGGAGAGGCGGTATTACACAGCACCAAAAGGAGAAATGGAGAGGCGGTATTACACAGCAACAACTGGAGAAATGGAGAGGCGGTATTACACAGCAACAACCGGAGAAATGGAGAGGCGGTATTACACCGCAACAACCGGAGAAATGGAGAGGCGGTATTACACAGCGACAACTGGAGAAATGGAGAGGCGGTATTACACAGCACCAAAAGGAGAAATGGAGAGGCGGTATTACACAGCAACAACTGGAGAAATGGAGAGGCGGTATTACACAGCAACAACCGGAGAAATGGAGAGGCGGTATTACACAGCACTAACCAGAGAAATGGAGAGGCGGTATTACACAGCACTAACCAGAGAAATGGAGAGGCGGTATTACACAGCAACAACCGGAGAAATGATCTTCACAACTCCTCCACTTTCATCAAGACCTCTGCTGGCAATCAGTGACTGGAAATAGTTTTTACATTTTAAGACGATAATAACCCATCTGACCCCATACGTCTCACAGCCGAGGGTCTGCCGCAGCCGAGGGTCTGCCGCAGCTGCCTGTCCTTCTGGGGGCTCCGTACTGTTACCCTATAATAAGCTCTCAGGGCGGGGGGACATCGGCACCGATATGTTGACCTCACAGAGCAGATACAACGAACAACCCTTCAGCTGTGAGAAGTAGAAGGCCCTGTCTGGATGAATATAAGGAAGATTCCATTCACTGACAACAAGCAGAAAGCATCACAATGGCGAGAAGCTGAGATCCGCAGCCCCCCCCCCCCCAATCCAGGCCCCGTGTCTCGCAGGGTGGTGGCACTCACCGATTTGCGCTCCTGTTTCAGCTCCTGCACGAAGCGCGTCAGCTCAGCCATGATCATGGACGTCATGTTCTCGGAGACGACCTCGTGCTGCCCGGCGTAGTCATTCATCTCATTCAGCGTGGTCTGGAAGGCTTTACATGACGTGTACCTGCCGTAAGGACGCAGCGGGTCAGTGAGAGACCACCCGTGAGTCATCCCCCCCCCGTATTCAGTGACAACCCATGAGTCTCCACCCCCCCATTCAGCGACTCCCTGTGAGTCATCCCCCCTGTATTCAGTGACTACCCATGAGTCATCCCCCTGTATTCAGTGACTACCCATGAGTCATCCCCCTGTATTCAGTGACTACCCATGAGTCATCCCCCTGTATTCAGTGACTACCCATGAGTCATCCCCCCTTTATTCAGTGATTACCCATGAGTCATCCCCCTGTATTCAGTGACTACCCATGAGTCATCCCCCTGTATTCAGTGACTACCCATGAGTCATCCCCCTGTATTCAGTGACTACCCATGAGTCATCCCCCTGTATTCAGGGACTACCCATGAGTCATCCCCCTGTATTCAGGGACTACCCATGAGTCATCCCCCCTGTATTCAGTGACTACCCATGAGTCAACCCCCTGTATTCAGTGACTACCCATGAGTCATCCCCCTGTATTCAGTGACTACCCATGAGTCATCCCCCCTGTATTCAGTGATTACCCCCCATGAGTCATCCCCCTGAATTCAGTGACTACCCATGAGTCATCCCCCTGTATTCAGTGACTACCCATGAGTCATCCCCCTGTATTCAGTGACTACCCATGAGTCATCCCCCTGTATTCAGTGACTACCCATGAGTCATCCCCCCTGTATTCAGTGACTACCCATGAGTCATCCCCCCTGTATTCAGTGACTACCCATGAGTCATCCTCCCCTGTATTCAGTGACTACCATGAGTCATCCCCCCTGTATTCAGTGACTACCCATGAGTCATCCTCCCCTGTATTCAGTGACTACCATGAGTCATCCCCCCTGTATTCAGTGACTACCCATGAGTCATCCCCCTGTATTCAGTGACTACCCATGAGTCATCCCCCCTGTATTCAGTGACTACCCATGAGTCATCCCCCTGTATTCAGTGACTACCCATGAGTCATCCCCCTGTATTCAGTGATTACCCATGAGTCAACCCCCTGTATTCAGTGACTACCCATGAGTCACCCCCCTGTATTCAGTGACTACCCATGAGTCATCCCCCTGTATTCAGTGACTACCCATGAGTCATCCCCCTGTATTCAGTGACTACCCATGAGTCATCCCCCTGTTTTCAGTGACTACCCATGAGTCATCCCCCCTGTATTCAGTGACTACCCATGAGTCATCCCCCCTGTATTCAGTGACTACACATGAGTCATCCCCCTGTATTCAGTGACTACCCATGAGTCATCCCCCTGTATTCAGTGACTACCCATGAGTCATCCCCCTGTATTCAGTGACTACCCATGAGTCATCCCCCTGTATTCAGTGACTACCCATGAGTCATCCCCCCTGTATTCAGTGACTACCCGTGAGTCACCCCCCCACCTATTAAGTGACTGCTTTGGCAATCACCACCCCCCATATTCAGCGACTACCTGTGAGTCACCCCCCCGTACTCAGCGACTACCTGTGAGTCATCCCCCCCGCTAGTCGCCCGGCCCCCCAATATTCAGTGACTGCCTGCGAGTTGCCCGCCCCCCCCCCATATTCAGTGACTGCATGCGAGTCGCCCGGCCCCCCCAAATACAGGGACTGCCTGCGAGTCGCCCGGTCCCCCCCTATTCAGTGACTACCCATGAGTCATCCCCCTGTATTCAGTGACTACCCATGAGTCATCCCCCTGTATTCAGTGATTACCCATGAGTCACCCCCCCACCTATTAAGCGACTGCCTGGCAATTACCACCCCCCATATTCAGCGACTACCTGTGAGTCACCCCCCCCCGTACTCAGCGACTACCTGTGAGTCATCCCCCCCGCTAGTCGCCCGGCCCCCCAATATTCAGTGACTGCCTGCGAGTTGCCCGGCCCCCCCCATATTCAGTGACTGCCTGCGAGTCGCCCGGCCCCCCCCCATATTCAGTGACTACCCAGGAGTCATCCCCCTGTATTCAGTGACTACCCATGAGTCATCCCCCTGTATTCAGTGACTACCCATGAGTCATCTCCCTGTATTCAGTGACTACCCATGAGTCATCCCCCTGTATTCAGTGATTGCCCATGAGTCATCCCCCCTGTATTCAGTGACTACCCATGAGTCATCCCCCCTGTATTCAGTGACTACCCATGAGTCAACCCCCTGTATTCAGTGACTACCCATGAGTCATCCCCCTGTATTCAGTGACAACCCATGAGTCATCCCCCCTGTATTCAGTGACTACCCATGAGTCATCCCCCTGTATTCAGTGACTACCCATGAGTCATCCCCCTGTGTTCAGTGACTACCCATGAGTCATCCCCCTGTATTCAGTGACTACCCATGAGTCATCCCCCTGTATTCAGTGACTACCCATGAGTCATCCCCCTGTATTCAGTGACTACCCATGAGTCATCCCCCTGTATTCAGTGACTACCCATGAGTCATCCTCCTGTATTCAGTGACTACCCATGAGTCATCCCCCCTGTATTCAGTGACTACCCGTGAGTCATCCCCCCACCTATTAAGCGACTGCCTGGCAATCACCACCCCCCATATTCAGCGACTACCTGTGAGTCGCCCGGCCCTCCATATTCAGTGACTGCCTGCGAGTCGTCCACCTCCCCCATATTCAGTGACTGCCTGCGAGTCGTCCGCCTCCCCCATATTCAGTGACTGCCTGCGAGTCGCCCGGCCCTCCATATTCAGTGACTGCCTGCGAGTCGCCCGATCCCCCCATATTCAGTGACTGCCTGCGAGTCGCCCAGCCCCCCCATATTCAGTGACTGCCGTCGAGTCGCCCGCCTCCCCCATATTCAGTGACTGCCTGCGAGTCGCCCGGCCCTCCATATTCAGTGACTGCCTGCGAGTCGCCCGGCCCCCCCATATTCAGTGACTGCCTGCGAGTCGTCCGCCTCCCCCATATTCAGTGACTGCCTGCGAGTCGCCCGGCCCTCCATATTCAGTGACTGCCTGCGAGTCGCCCGATCCCCCCATATTCAGTGACTGCCTGCGAGTCGCCCAGCCCCCCCATATTCAGTGACTGTCTGTGAGTCGCCCTGCCCCCCCGTATTCAGTGACTGTCTGTGAGTCGCCCGGTCCCCCCCCTATTCAGTGACTGCCTGCCTGCGAGTCACCTGGCCCCCCCCGTATTCAGTGACTGTCTGTGAGTCACCCGCCCCCCCCCCCCATATTCAGTGACTGCCTGCGAGTCGCACCCTTCCCCCTCCCCTGTATGTGCCACAACACCCCACAAGAACAAATGCAAGTTTTGCAAAGTGCCAAGTCTGGACTCCATAACTCCCGTGAGAAGGTGTGAAAACTTCTGCAAGCAGACAAATCCTGTGCAGTCTGATCTGCTCCATCTGTCCCGTCTGCAGGATTAGCTCCTGACTACGGAGCGTTAGTCTGTAGTCTGTTACCACGGAGACACAGTGATCCATACACACTTATAATAGCACCTCATTTTAGATGCACAGGGGAGATGATTGCAGAAGTTTACACGCCCCTTTAATTTCAGTGCTCCAGTAATCATTCCCTTTAAGGGTGAGGCTGTTATCAGCTCGCCGCCCCCTCCCCCGCCCGACACTCACTTTGACTCTTCCTCTTCTTTGGAGTTTTTCTTGGTTTGATATTTTTTTGACAAATTTCTGCAGAAAAAGAAGAAGAAACGGAGGTGATCAGGACTCGAAAATCAGCGCAACTTCCCCCCCACCTGGACCCGCCGCCCGGGGCACGGGCTTCTCATTCCTGGTTTCACAATGACTCCTGACACAAGCCGTCAGTAAAGGCCAGACGTGCCCCGACCTCTCCACCATCTGAGTGGCCCGTACTGGTCCTCACCCAGCTTTCCCAGGCTCCTGAACGGCAAGTTCCCCCAGTTTTACACCGATACATTCTCCTGCCAGATCGGCTCAGCACTACCCATTCTTGGGAATGCTGGGTATGGCCCTTTAAGATAGATATACAGGCCTCTACTGATATCACTCATCTTTCCCAGGTGCCTGAATAGCAAATTTTTCCAGTTATGTAATAGACCCGACCAGAGCACAGGGCAAACCTATCATTACATCACTAGAAAAAAAAAGTTGTGTGTGGCCCTTTAAGAACTAATGAAGTGTCTCCCATTGGCAGTCACCCAGCTTTCCTGAGATCCGAAATAACATGTACCATCTTAAAATGGAGGGGGGCTTTGTATATTGGGACAGCGCCTAAGGAAGAATCATCCACCTAACGATGACCGTTGAATAATGCAGGAAAAGCGTCCTTCCCCTTTAAACACCACGTAGGGAATCCAGCTTTCCAGAGATCCAGAAAAACAAAAGTTAAAATGTGATGACAAGCGGCCGTTTAGGAGCCGGAGTATAGGCCACCTGTCACCCTACTTTCCCAAGAACAGATACAACTTACCACAGTCTGTGGTGTTCCGGGAAGATTTGGGGGCAACTCTCGGCCATTGTGTGACGAGCGGAGGACACCCAGTCACTGCCTGAACAACCACCCCCAACATCCACATACCCCCAACACTTTATAGAGCAAATAATAACGTATAACCCAGCTTTCCCGGAACCCTGACAGTCAGGTCTGTTCCTCATCCCTCAGTGTTGCTCTACGGCTGCAGAACTCTGGGAAAGCTTTGCTAGCAGGCACCCAGCTTTCCCGGTACCCTGACAGTCAGGTCTGTTGATGATCCCTTTGTGCTGCCCTATAGCTGCAGAACTGTGGGAAAACTGTTAGCAGGCACCCAGCTTTACCGTAACCCTGACAGTGAAGTTGATCCCTGCTGCTCTACGGCTGCAGAACTCTGGGAAAGCTGTGCTAGCAGGCACGCAGCTTTCTCAGAACCCTGACAGTCAGGTCTGTTCCTCATCCCTCAGTGTTGCTCTACGGCTGCAGAACTCTGGGAAAGCTTTGTTAACAGGCCTCCAGCTTTCCCGGCACCCTGACAGTCAGGTTTGTTGATGATCCCTCCGTGCTGCTCTACGGCTGCAGAACTCTGGGAATGCTTTGTTAGCAGGCACCCAGCTTTACCGTAACCCTGACAGTGAAGTTGGTCCCTGCTGATCTACGGCTGCAGAACTCTGGGAAAGCTGTGCTAGCAGGCACCCAGCTTTCTCAGAACCCTGACAGTCAGGTCTGTTCCTGATCCCTCCGTACTGCAAAACTCTGGGAAAGCTTTGTTAGCAGGCCTCCAGCTTTCCCGGAACCCTGACAGTCAGGTTTGTTGATGATCCCTCCGTGCTGCTCTACGGCTGCAGAACTCTGGGAAAGCTGTGCTACCAGGCACCCAGCTTTCTCAGAACCCTGACAGTCATGTCTGTTCCTGATCCCTCCGTGCTGCAGAACTCTGGGAAAGCTGTGTTAGCAGGCACCCAGCTTTCCCTGTGAATGATGAGCTAAAACATTGCGCTCATTATGCCCACAGCTCATCCCCCCTCCTCCAGAGCTGCACTCATCAGGGAGGACCACTGCTGATGCCCGGGGGCAGGTAATAGTGACATGCGGGGGCAGCAGCTGGACCCCGGGGGGCTCTGTTGGAAGTTTTGTGATAATCGGGATTCTAGTAAATGAAATCCAGCGGGGTGGAAGCAACCGGCGTCTGAAAACAACGGTCACATGACCAGGGGACACCAATAATAATGCACATTTCCGCACATGTTCATCCTGAGCCTCCTGGTTCATATACAGCATTGGGAACCTGTGCGATCCCCGCTCCATAGTGGAGCCCTGCGCCGGTGACAGGCACGTGTATACTTGGCTGCCGGTGACAGCCCTTACGTGGCTGACGTGAGATCATCTGCTGCGCTGCCGGGTGCAACAATGTAACGACATCACTGACACAATGTATCAAGTCAGAGGCGGAAAACAATGAAAATCACAAAACTGGGGGAATCGGGACCCCCATCCTTCATACAAAAAGGAGCCAAAGAGCCTGGCAATAGTGAGGGGGGCTCAGAGATTGGCCCCCACTGGGTGAGATTGTGACTGTCCCTTTAAGAAGCCACCTGTAGGTAAGCCTTGGTGACCGTGCTTGGCCCCCGGGGGGTGACACCTGTCGCTGTGTTATGGATACGCAGATCCGCTGGCACAGGAGATTACCGCTCATACGCCGCGGCCCCCCGAGCCCTGCCGCACGAGACATCAGCCAATCAACAGGGAGCCCACTGCAACAATTATCAAATGCAGCTCTGGAGGTGACTGGAGGATAAGACATGCTTTAACAATAGAATAGTGACTGCAGCACTGGAGGTGACTGGAGGATAAGACACAAAATAACAGAATAGTCACTGCAGCTCTGGAGGTGACTGGAGGATAAGACATGATGTGACAGCAGACTAGTGATTGCAGCTCTGGAGGTGACTGGAGGATAAGACCTCATGTGACAGCAGAATAGTGAGTGCAGCTCTGGAGGTGACTGGAGGATAATGTAGATAATAATGAGATGGTTGGTCTGAATCACTGCCTCTATTCATATTTTACCCATGATCCCCTGTAAATGGTGCGGGGTCACTTTAAGAGGAGACATTTATTGCTGAGATTTTCATGAGTTAAAAAAAAAAAAATGGAGGGAAAAAAAATTAAAGAAGACAACAAAAGTAGTGAGAGGAAAGTGGCGGCCCCCGGATCAGCCCCTGCAGTACTCTGCCCGGGCTCAGTGCTCAAGATTAGATCGCAAGCTCCTGGGCACAGAAATGAAGAGTGATACACAATGTGATGCATGGTGCCAGCTCCTGGGGTCATGGATGATGGGAGTGATGGCTCCTGTGCTGCAGAACAAGCCCGCGCTACATGGAGAAAGACGGGGCCCCGGACCAGGCCCCAGAGAGCACACCAGGCCCCAGAGAGCACGCCAGGCCCCAGAGAGCACGCCAGGCCCCAGAGAGCACGCCAGGCCCCAGAGAGCACGCCAGGCCCCAGAGAGCACGCCAGGCCCCAGAGAGCACGCCAGGCCCCAGAGAGCACGCCAGGCCCCAGAGAGCACGCCAGGGCCCAGAGAGCACGCCAGGCCCCAGAGAGCACGCCAGGCCCCAGAGAGCACGCCAGGGCCCAGAGAGCACGCCAGGCCCCAGAGAGCACGCCAGGCCCCAGAGAGCACGCCAGGCCCCAGAGAGCACGCCAGGCCCCAGAGAGCACGCCAGGGCCCAGAGAGCACGCCAGGCCCCAGAGAGCACGCCAGGCCCCAGAGAGCACGCCAGGCCCCAGAGAGCACGCCAGGCCCCAGAGAGCACGCCAGGCCCCAGAGAGCACGCCAGGCCCCAGAGAGCACGCCAGGCCCCAGAGAGCACGCCAGGCCCCAGAGAGCACGCCAGGCCCCAGAGAGCACGCCAGGCCCCAGAGAGCACGCCAGGCCCCAGAGAGCACGCCAGGCCCCAGAGAGCACGCCAGGCCCCAGAGAGCACGCCAGGCCCCAGAGAGCACGCCAGGCCCCAGAGAGCACGCCAGGCCCCAGAGAGCACGCCAGGCCCCAGAGAGCACGCCAGGCCCCAGAGAGCACGCCAGGCCCCAGAGAGCACGCCAGGCCCCAGAGAGCACGCCAGGCCCCAGAGCTCACGCCAGGCCCCAGAGAGCACGCCAGGCCCCAGAGAGCACACCAGGCCCCAGAGAGCACACCAGGCCCCAGAGAGCACACCAGGCCCCAGAGAGCACACCAGGCCCCAGAGAGCACACCAGGCCCCAGAGAGCACACCAGGCCCCAGAGAGCACACCAGGGCCCAGAGAGCACACCAGGCCCCAGAGAGCACACCAGGCCCCAGAGCGCACACCAGGCCCCAGAGCGCACACCAGGCCCCAGAGCGCACACCAGGGCCCAGAGAGCACACCAGGCCCCAGAGAGCACACCAGGCCCCAGAGCGCACACCAGGCCCCAGAGCGCACACCAGGCCCCAGAGCGCACACCAGGCCCCAGAGAGCACACCAGGCCCCAGAGCTCACACCAGGCCCCAGAGCTCACACCAGGCCCCAGAGCTCACACCAGGCCCCAGAGCTCACACCAGGCCCCAGAGCTCACACCAGGCCCCAGAGCTCACACCAGGCCCCAGAGCTCACACCAGGCCCCAGAGCTCACACCAGGCCCCAGAGCTCACACCAGGCCCCAGAGCTCACACCAGGCCCCAGAGCTCACACCAGGCCCCAGAGCTCACACCAGGCCCCAGAGCTCACACCAGGCCCCAGAGCTCACACCAGGCCCCAAAGCTCACACCAGGCCCCAAAGCTCACACCAGGCCCCAAAGCTCACACCAGGCCCCAAAGCTCACACCAGGCCCCAAAGCTCACACCAGGCCCCAAAGCTCACACCAGGCCCCAGACCTCACACCAGGCCCCAGACCTCACACCAGGCCCCAGACCCCAAACCAGGCCCCAGACCCCAAACCAGGCCCCAGACCCCAAACCAGGCCCCAGACCCCAAACCAGGCCCCAGACCCCAAACCAGGCCCCAGACCCCAAACCAGGCCCCAGACCCCAAACCAGGCCCCAGACCCCAAACCAGGCCCCAGACCCCAAACCAGGCCCCAGACCCCAAACCAGGCCCCAGACCCCAAACCAGGCCCCAGACCCCAAACCAGGCCCCAGACCCCAAACCAGGCCCCAGACCCCAAACCAGGCCCCAGACCCCAAACCAGGCCCCAGACCCCAAACCAGGCCCCAGACCCCAAACCAGGCCCCAGACCCCAAACCTGGCCCCAGACCCCAAACCAGGCCCCAGACCCCAAACCAGGCCCCAGATCCCAAACCAGGCCCCAGACCCCAAACCAGGCCCCAGACCCCAAACCAGGCCCCAGACCCCAAACCAGGCCCCAGACCCCAAACCAGGCCCCAGACCCCAGACCCCAAACCAGACGACTCACCGCAGTTGCTTTGCATAGTTGATCTCGATTTCTGCTCTTTCCTTCACAAACTTGATATATTTTTCCAACACCTCGATCCCCCACTGTGTGTGCTTTTCCAGATTATCAAACTGATCCTGCAAAGAGAAGAGGGAGAGCAGAATAGTGAGTGCAGCTCTGGAGTATAGTACGGGCGGTAACTCAGGATCAGTAATGTATGTACACAGTGACTGCACCAGCAGAATAGTGAGTGCTGCTCTGGAGTATAGTACGGGCGGTAACTCAGGATCAGTAATGTAATGTATGTACACAGTGACTGCACCAGCAGAATAGTGAGTGCAGCTCTGGAGTAGAATACAGGAGGTAACTCAGGATCAGTAATGTAATGTATGTACACAGTGACTGCACCAGCAGAATAGTGAGTGCAGCTCTGGAGTATAATACAGGAGGTAACTCAGGATCAGTAATGTAATGTATGTACACAGTGACTGCACCAGCAGAATAGTGAGTGCAGCTCTGGAGTATAATACAGGAGGTAACTCAGGATCAGTAATGTAATGTATGTACACAGTGACTGCACCAGCAGAATAGTGAGTGCAGCTCTGGAGCATAATACAGGAGGTAACTCAGGATCAGTAATGTAATGTATGTACACAGTGACTGCACCAGCCTATCAATGTGGGCCGTACAGCATGCATACACTCCTTGCATGACGCAGTGGGCACGCCTCCTAGCTGATGACGCGATGCCCACTGTTGTTTACTTCCGGTGTCGCGTCACTCATGGGAGTGGAGCTTGATTCGCCACCTAAGGTTATTTACTAATGTGGATTGGGCGACGTATACAAGCCCCTCTGTGTGACGCGATGGACACGCCTTCTGGTTGATGACGCGATGCCCATATTTGTACACTTCCGGTATCGCGTCATTCATGGGGGCGGAGCCGGATTCGGCTTTCTGGACTGTTCACCAATGGCAGACGCTGTTGTAATGCACTTTGGTGGGACAGTGTATAATGAGACGCTCTGATTGGCCTGGACTGACATAGTCTTGGATTGGATGTGTTTTATTTATAAGGACGCTCTTTTTACTCTGAGACCACCCCCGGAAGAAGGATTACAACACCGAAACCTATAGGTCGGGGTTTCTCACCTTCACACCATACTTCAGGTACGTTAGCTTAGTGTGATCGGATACCCTGTGCTACCAGTTATACTTGCACTTGCAAGAGTCTTGGTGGGATTATATTTCAATGGTGGCTCAGGATATCTCTAGCAGTCAGTGGATTTGGCATTTATGCTGATTAATCACTATGGATTATCCATTTTATTGGTCTTTTGGTTCTCTGACTGCTCTGAATACTTATATATGTACCAGTGTGGTGTGTGGGTGCCATTTGGTGGTATTTATCGCCTGTCTCTACAATTTTTAATCACTTTTTTGTCTTTTGTATTTTCTACTTAATAAAATTTATATCCTGTTTCAACTACAAAGTCTTTGTACAGATTTCTTCTTTTTTGCTTCAGCAGAATAGTGAGTGCAGCTCTGGAGTATAATACAGGAGGTAACTCAAGATCAGTAATGTAATGTATGTACACAGTGACTGCACCAGCAGAATAGTGAGTGCAGCTCTGCAGTATAATACAGGAGGTAACTCAAGATCAGTAATGTAATGTATGTACACAGTGACTGCACCAGCAGAATAGTGAGTGCAGCTCTGGAGGATAATACAGGAGGTAACTCAGGATCAGTAATGTATGTACACAGTGACTGCACCAGCAGAATAGTGAATGCAGCTCTGGAGTATAATACAGGAGGTAACTCAGGATCAGTAATGTATGTACACAGTGACTGCACCAGCAGAATAGTGAATGCAGCTCTGGAGGATAATACAGGAGGTAACTCAGGATCAGTAATGTATGTACACAGTGACTGTACCAGCAGAATAGTGAGTGCAGCTCTGGAGTATAATACAGGAGGTAACTCAGGAACAGTAATGTAATGTATGTACACAATGACTGCACAAGCAGAATAGTGAGTGCAGTTCTGGAGGATAATACAGGAGGTAACTCAAGATCAGTAATGTAATGTATGTACACAGTGACTGCACCAGCAGAATAGTGAATGCAGCTCTGGAGTATAATACAGGAGGTAACTCAGGATCAGTAATGTATGTACACAGTGACTGCACCAGCAGAATAGTGAGTGCAGCTCTGGAGTATAATACAGGAGGTAACTCAGGATCAGTAATGTAATGTATGTATACAGTGACTGCACCAGCAGAATAGTGAGTGCAGCTCTGGAGTATAATACAGGAGGTAACTCAGGATCAGTAATGTAATGTATGTACACAGTGACTGCACCAGCAGAATAGTGAATGCAGCTCTGGAGTATAATACAGGAGGTAACTCAGGATCAGTAATGTATGTACACAGTGACTGCACCAGCAGAATAGTGAGTGCAGCTCTGGAGTATGATACAGGAGGTAACTCAGGATCCAGGGCTGTGGAGTCGGTAAGCCAAACCTTCGACTCCGACTCCTCAAATTCTCTTGCACCGACTCCGACTCCGGCTCCGGCTCCGACTCCGGCTCCTACATATATTGCTTAGTTAGGTGAAAAATTTATTGTAGTACATGAATATGTGTATGTGAACATCAGACATTTAATAATTTTTATGATACGATAATCAAGATATTTGGATAGAACATAAAATATATTTATTGGAATACAACTTTAGAACACAAAAAACTGTAATAAATTGTAAATATGTAATACACTATGTAATATACAGTAGATTACATATATATCTTGTGTGTGTATGTACACTGTGTGTATATATATATATATATATATATTACATATTTACAATTTATTAGTTTTTTGTGTTCTAAAGTTGTATTCCAATAAATATTTTATGTTCTATCCAAATATCTTGATTATTGTATCATAAAAACAATTAAATGTCTGATGTTCACATTGTACTACAATAAATTTTTCACTTAAATATAAGCATTATACTAAATGTTATTATTTAGTAAAATATTCAGCACATTCTGCATTGCACTCCTGTCCCCAATTTATTATATATTTTAAGAGTCGGAGTCGGTGCATTTTATACCGACTCCGACTCCGACTCCACGACTCCGACTCCGACTCCACAGCCCTGTCAGGATCAGTAATGTAATGTATGTACACAGTGACTGCACCAGCAGAATAGTGAGTGCAGCTCTGGGTGAGGCAGGATTCCCTCCTCCTGTCTATGGCTCGGTGGGTGCAGTATATTTCGGGGTATAATGATGAGCTCAGAGTCCCCCATCAGCGAGCTCTTCTCTCCGGAGCTCTGCCGCGGGGACGGTGTTACCAGGAGGTAAATCAAACAGTTAAAGAGAAAATTTATCTGATCACAGCGTCCAAAACTAGTGAGACCCGCCGGACACCACAGATCCCAGCAATCACTGTTCGGATATTGGGGGTTCCCCTAATTCATACACACAAGCGGGCTCCTGTTCATCCTGGGCTTTCTGGTTCCTGAGCAGACCCCCAACCCCGGTGTCTGCAGCAGATGATGGCGGGGCGTGCGGCCCCCAGGGGTCTTCTCTCCGGCCGCTCCGTGACTCACAGACATTAGTGTCTCTAGCAGGAATGTATTGTGCAGATCCCGCTCAGTGGGTCCCGGCCAAGATCAGCTCAGCCGAGGCGTCCATCACTGTCAGCGCCGCCCTCCAGGGTGACCCCGGGCCCGAAACACAGGGCGACCTACATCTGCAGGAAAAGGGACGCTCTTAAAGGGGCAGGAAAAGACCGAGAAAATAACAGAAAGCATTGCTGATTATACTGGGAGACGGTGCAGTGAATGGGAGTGATGACTGGTGGGGAAGAGCGGCCCACGAGCACTCAGGAGCACTGTAGAGAGGGGACGGCGGGGGGGACAGAGTGGGGACGGCGGGGGGGGGACAGAGCGGGGACGGCGGGGGGGGGACAGAGCGGGGACGGCGGGAGCTACAGCCGAGGACGGCGGGAGCTACAGCCGAGGACGGCGGGGGCTACAGCCGAGGACGGCGGGGGTTACAGCCGAGGACGGCGGGAGCTACAGCCGAGGACGGCGGGAGCTACAGCCGAGGACGGCGGGAGCTACAGCCGAGGACGGCGGGAGCTACAGCCGAGGACGGCGGGAGCTACAGCCGAGGACGGCGGGAGCTACAGCCGAGGACGGCGGGAGCTACAGCCGAGGACGGCGGGAGCTACAGCCGAGGACGGCGGGGGTTACAGACGAGGACGGCGGGGGTTACAGACGAGGACGGCGGGGGTACAGCCGAGGACGGCGGGAGCTACAGCCGAGGACGGCGGGAGCTACAGCCGAGGACGGCGGGAGCTACAGCCGAGGACGGCGGGAGCTACAGCCGAGGACGGCGGGAGCTACAGCCGAGGACGGCGGGAGCTACAGCCGAGGACGGCGGGAGCTACAGCCGAGGACGGCGGGGGTTACAGCGGAGGACGGCGGGGGTTACAGCGGAGGACGGCGGGGGTTACAGCGGACGACGGCGGGGGTTACAGCGGAGGACGGCGGGGGTTACAGCGGAGGACGGCGGGGGTTACAGCAGAGGACGGCGGGGGTTACAGCAGAGGACGGCGGGGGTTACAGCGGAGGACGGCGGGGGTTACAGCGGAGGACGGCGGGGGTTACAGCGGAGGACGGCGGGGGTTACAGCGGAGGACGGCGGGGGTTACAGCGGAGGACGGCGGGGGTTATAGCGGAGGACGGGGGGGTTATAGCGGAGGACGGCGGGGGTTATAGCGGAGGACGGCGAGGGTTATAGCGGAGGACGGCGGGGGTTATAGCGGAGGACGGCGGGGGTTATAGCGGAGGACGGCGGGGGTTATAGCGGAGGACGGCGGGGGTTATAGCGGAGGACGGCGGGGGTTATAGCGGAGGACGGCGGGGGTTATAGCGGAGGACGGCGGGGGTTATAGTGGAGGACGGCTGCTGGTTACATAAAGCCTCCAGCGCTGGCCGGGATCTCACATCTGCAGCTCTGGGAAAAACAAGGTTTACTCATCCAGATCAGAGGGAGGAAACAGGAATGAGCAGCCGCGGCCAAAGAAAGGGCCGCACACAGCACCGCGAGGAGCTACTACTCCCTGCTATCAGCCAGCACTGGGGAGGACAGGTGACTACAATCTATTACTCCCTGTTATCAGCCAGCACTGGGGGGGGGGGGGGGAGACTGTAGGACAGGTGACTACAATCTATTACTCCCGGTTATCAGCCATTACTGGGGAAGGAGACTGTAGTACTGGTGGGTAGCTTGGACCCCCATCGTTTTCCTCGGTTGTGCCGGGCGCAGAATATCTGATGGATCAGACTCCATGAATTCCAGGCCGCAGTTTGTCTTCTCGGGGGTGATGTGATGGAGGCGGCTCCCCCCTGTGCCGCGCCGTGAGGCCCCCCCCTGTGCCGCGCCGTGAGGCTCCCCCCTGTGCCGCGCCGTGAGGCTCCCCCCTGTGCCGCGCCGTGAGACTCCCCCCTGTGCCCGCATTCTCCTCATGCAGCAGGCAGCTCAGGATGAGCAGTTTCCCTGTTTTGCAGCGGTTGCTCCTCTCTTTCTGGCGGAGCTCGGGGTGACTCACGCTCAGCTGGGCTCCGTCTGTGCTGGACGCGTCGCACGTTTGTATTTTCCTAATTCTTTGCTTTGTAAACAGTCGCCAGCTCCCGGCAGCCGCGTCACCGCGCATCATGCGCCATGGCACCAGCCGCTACAATACCGGGGGGCGGTATGATCAGCGGCTGCACCCCGGGGGGGCAATTAGCAGATTCCAGAACGCCGGATTATGGGAGTCTCGGAAGATCTGACATTCTAGAGCTGGGAAAGCTGGGTGGATGCCAGTACACGAGCCGCACTGAGCGTCACCCAGCTTTCCCAGCGGTACCGGACGCTTCCAGTACAATAACATTATCTCATGGAGTCACGGGTCCCGGGCTCCGCGGACACCACAGAGGGGGCGCATTGTTACTGGACGGAGAGGAATGCGCCCGCTGTGGACGTGGGAGGGCGGAAAATGAGCGACATTTACAGAAGCGCTGAGCGGCCACAAAGAAAACACGGCTCCTGTGTAATGGGGTCATGAATAAACCATCAGCGGCCGCTCCACTGCCGCAGAGTAACACTGCCGGTCTCATCTGCTCCGGGAAAAGCTGGGTGACTACCAATATGGCCGCACTCACGTCTCAGGGTTACGTGGGAAACCAAACATTCCCCAAACTGGACAAAGAACAAAAGTAGGGCCTGGGGATGTGGCCCCTGATCAGCCCAAAGCCGGGGCCCAGAGGAATCCAGACACTAAAGGGTCAATAATCCCTCGCTGAGAACACGAGACATGGAGGAGTTGTCATGGGGGCACGGAGGGATCTACACGTCATGTGACTGATCAACAACCATGGCTGATAACAGGGAGTAATAAACTGTACTCCCCTGTCCCACAGTCTCCTCCCCCAGTAATGGCTGATAACTGGGAGTAATAAACTGTACTCCCCTGTCCTACAGTCTCCTCCCCCAGTAATGGCTGATAACAGGGAGTAATAGATTGTAGTCACCTGTCCTACAGTCTCTTCCCCCAGTAGTGGCTAATAACAGGGAGTAATAGATTGTACTCACCTGCCCTACAGTCTCCTCCCCCAGTAATGGCTGATAACAGGGAGTAATAGATTCTACTCTCCTGTCCTACAGTCTCCTCTCCCCAGTAATGGCTGATAACAGGGAGAAATTGATAGTACTCACCTGTCCTACAGTCTCCTCCCCCAGTAGTGGCTGATAACAGGGAGTAATAGATTGTACTCACCTGTCCTACAATCTATTAATCCCTGTTATCAGCCATTACTGGGGGAGGAGACTGTAGGACAGGTGAGTACAATCTATTAGTCCCTGTTATCAGCCATTACTGGGGGAGGAGACTGTAGGACAGGTGACTACAATCTGTTACTCCCTGTTATCAGCCATTACTGGGGGAGGAGACTGTAGGACAGGTGAGTACAGTCTCCTCCCCCAGTGATGGCTGATAACAGGGAGTAATAGATTGTAGCCTCTTGTCATACAGCCACCTATCCTGAGTAATGGCTGATAACTGAGGACAATAAACTGTACAGCCTTGGACAGTAAGTGACAGGAGACAGGCTGCAGATGTGGATCCCTTTAGGACCGCGGCTCCTTTTAATGGTTGCGTGGGTCGGTGGCGACTTGTGATGTGGGTGATTAAGATGCCGAAAAACTGATAATCTGCTAAACAAGTGCGAAAGTAATCAACACCTCGGGAAAATGGGGGTCACAGGTGGGAGGGTGGGAGAAGATGTGGGATGGGGGTGTCACCTGAGCGCCACGGGAAGACCGTGAATATAAGTTGCCTATTATAACCTGTCACACAGGACGGGGGGGGACACACACACACATAATCCGCAGGGGTCGGCCACTGCGGGGTGCAACCAAAACTACTGCTCTCCACTTGGTGGGTGCAAGACTACAACTCCCAGCATCGCACCGGCCGCAGGATGTAGCTCTGTGGAATCTGTACAGTAGGGAGCACCTGCGCCCCCGACTCCTACCTATGTGATTGGCTGGTATGGGCAGACGTGATACAAGTCAGAAGCAACAAGCTTCTCACTGCAAACTACTGCTCTCTGGTATCAGCCACAAGGTCAGAATGATGGACCGGCCACGAGTCTCAGGTCCGCAAATGTGACGGTAATTATGTCAAACTCGGTAGGAATGACATGAATATTAATGAGGGGAGAGAATCTGCGCCCGGACACGCGCCCTGCCCCGATCACTGCCGATTATGTCCTCATACGTGGCAGGCAAAGCCGGCGGTGTCAGTCCACACTACAGATCTAACATTCTATTCATGAACCAGGAGGCCCAGGATGAGCAGAGGCGTCCGGCAGAGGCACAGGTGCAGCGGCTGCAGCCTCCTCCCCTCGTAGCTCTAAAGGCAGAGATGATGAACGTGAGTCATCTCTGAGGAGAGAATCTAAACCACGAGGTTAATCCTGTGAATGTGCCGCTCCTCACAGCCCTCATCAGTATGCATGCCGCCAACCCCGAGGAGGCAGCGGGGAAGAGGGCGAGGGGGGCACGAGGGGAGGGAAAAGGGCGAGGGAGGCACAGGGGGAACGGGGCGAGGAGGCAGCGGGGAAGAGGGCGAGGGAGGCACGGGGCGAGGAGGCAGCGGGGAAGAGGGCGAGGGAGGCACAGGGCGAGGAGGCAGCGGGGAAGAGGGCGAGGGAGGCACAGGGCGAGGAGGCAGCGGGGAAGAGGGCGAGGGAGGCACAGGGCGAGGAGGCAGCGGGGAAGAGGGCGAGGGAGGCACAGGGCGAGGAGGCAGCGGGGAAGAGGGCGAGGGGGGCACGAGGGGAGGGCAAAGGGAAAAGGGCGAGGGAGGCACAGGGGGAACGGGGCGAGGAGGCAGCGGGGAAGAGGGCGAGGGAGGCACGGGGCGAGGAGGCAGCGGGGAAGAGGGCGAGGGGGGCACGAGGGGAGGGCAAAGGGAAAAGGGCGAGGGAGGCACAGGGGGAACGGGGCGAGGAGGCAGCGGGGAAGAGGGCGAGGGAGGCACGGGGCGAGGAGGCAGCGGGGAAGAGGGCGAGGGAGGCACAGGGCGAGGAGGCAGCGGGGAAGAGGGCGAGGGAGGCACAGGGCGAGGAGGCAGCGGGGAAGAGGGCGAGGGGGGCACGAGGGGAGGGCAAAGGGAAGAGGGCGAGGGAGGCACAGGGGGAACGGGGCGAGGAGGCAGCGGGGAAGAGGGCGAGGGAGGCATGGGGCGAAGGAGGCACGGGGGGAACGGGGCGAGGGGAGGGCAAAGGGAAGAGGGCGAGGGAGGCACAGGGGGAACGGGGCGAGGGGAGGGCAAAGGGAAGAGGGCGAGGGAGGCACAGGGGGAACGGGGCGAGGGGAGGGCAAAGGGAAGAGGGCGAGGGAGGCACAGGGGAAACGGGGCGAGGGGAGGGCAAAGGGAAGAGGGCGAGAGAGGCACGGGGCGAGCGGAGGGGAAAGGGAAGAGGGTGAGGGAGGCACAGGGGGAACGGGGCGAGGGGAGGGCAAAGGGAAGAGGGCGAGAGAGGCACAGGGCGAGGAGGCGATGGGATAGAGGGCGAGGGAGGAACGGGGCGAGGGGAGGGCAAAGGGAAGAGGGCGAGAGAGGCACGGGGCAAGGAGGCAGCGGGGAAGAGGGCTAGGGGGGAACGGGGCGAGGGGAGGGTAAAGGGAAGAGGACGAGAGAGGCACAGGGCGAGGAGGCGGTGGGGAAGAGGGTGAGGGAGGCACAGGGCGAGGAGGCGGTGGTGAAGAGGGTGAGGGAGGCACAGGGCGAGGGGGGCACAGGGCGAGGAGGGGGCAAGGGGAAGAGGGCAAGGGATCACGGGACAAGGGAGGAACTGGGCGAGGGGAAGAGGGCACAGGAGGAACGGGGCGATGGGGGCATATCGGGGCCCTGCACCTCAACACCTGAAGGTCACCACCAACCTGTACCCCAACAATACAAGCCAGAGAAGGCGTCAGGTAAAGACATTTACATCCCTCGTGCAGCTCATCTCCCCAGTCACGTGGTCTTGGTCCCTCTCCTGCAGCTCATCTCGCCAGTCACGTGGTCTTGGTCCCTCTCCTGCAGCTCATCTCCCCAGTCGCGTGGTCTTGGTCCCTCTCCTGCAGCTCATCTCCCGTCATGGGGTTCATGTCCCTCTCCTGCAGCTCATCTCCCGTCATGGGGTCCATGTCCCTCTCCTGCAGCTCATCTCCCATCATGGGGTCCATGTCCCTCTCCTGCAGCTCATCTCCCATCATGGGGTCCACGTCCCTTTCCTGCAGCTCATCTCCCCAGTATCTGGGTCCACTTCCCTCTCCTGCAGCTCATCTCCCGTCATGGGGTCCATGTCCCTCTCCTGCAGCTCATCTCCCGTCATGGGGTCCATGTCCCTCTCCTGCAGCTCATCTGCCGTCATGGGGTCCATGTCCCTCTCCTGCAGCTCATCTCCCATCATGGGGTCCACGTCCCTTTCCTGCAGCTCATCTCCCCAGTATCTGGGTCCACTTCCCTCTCCTGCAGCTCATCTCGCTTCAAGATCTTGGTCCAACTCCTGCAGCTCATCTTGTTTCAGGGCCCAGATCCCTCTCCTGCAGCTCATCTCCCCAGTCTTGGGGTTCACATTCCTCTACTGCAACTCATCTCCCCAGTCTCTGGGTCCACATCCCTCTACTGCAGCTCATCTCCCCAGTCTGGAGGTCCACGTCCCTATCCTGCAACTCATCTCCCCAGTCTCTGGGTCCACATCCCTCTAATGCAGCTCATCTCCCCAATCTCGGGGTTCACGTCCCTCTCCTGCAGCTCATCTCCCCAGTCTCAGGGTCTACGTCCCTCTCCTGCAGCTCATCTCCCCAATCTCGGGGTTCACGTCCCTCTCCTGCAGCTCATCTCCCCAGTCTCAGGGTCTACGTCCCTCTCCTGCAGCTCATCTCCCCAATCTCGGGGTTCACGTCCCTCTCCTGCAGCTCATCTCCCCAGTCTCGGGGTTCACGTCACTCTCCTGCAGCTCATCTCCCCAGTCTCAGGGTCCATGTCCCTCTCCTGCAGCTCATCTCCCCAGTCTCAGGGTCCACGTCCCTCTCCTGCAGCTCATCTCCCCAGTCTCAGGGTCCACGTCCCTCTCCTGCAGCTCATCTCCCCAATCTCGAGGTCCACGTTCCTCTCTTGCAGCTCATCTCCCCAATCTCGGGGTAAACATCCCTCTCCTGCAGCTCATCCCCCCCAGTCTCAGGGTCCACGTCCCCAGTGCCCGTGTATCGGGGGGGGGGGGGGCAGACAAGATGAGGGTTTTTTTCCGCGTCCCCTTCACAGATCACACACAGTGCTCAGTGTAACAATGAGGGGGACAGGAGACATTACTGAGTGATACGCAGCAGATGGCGGGGGGATCACAGCGGCGGCCCCCCGGATTATCCTTAATCACCACAGGAAGCAGATCCAGCGTCTGACCCCTGAATTGTGGGATTAACCGGTCAGGTCATTGCAGAGGGGCAGCACCATGTCCAGGAGGAGAACCAGAGCGGCCACATTCACTGACAGCAAGCACCCCGAGAGGAAAACCAGAGAGACCACATTCACTGACAGCAAGCACCAAGAGAGGAAAACCAGAGAGACCACATTCACTGACAGCAAGCAACCCGAGAGGAAAACCAGAGACCACATTCACTGACAGCAAGCACCCCGAGAGGAAAACCAGAGAGACCACATTCACTGACAGCAAGCAACCCGAGAGGAAAACCAGAGAGACCACATTCACTGACAGCAAGCACCCAGAGAGGAAAACCAGAGAGACCACATTCACTGACAGCAAGCAACCCGAGAGGAAAACCAGAGAGACCACATTCACTGACAGCAAGCACCCCGAGAGGAAAACCAGAGAGACCACATTCACTGACAGCAAGCACCCCGAGAGAAGAACCAGAGAGACCACATTCACTGACAGCAAGCAACCCGAGAGGAAAACCAGAGAGACCACATTCACTGACAGCAAGCACCCCGAGAGGAAAACCAGAGAGACCACATTCACTGACAGCAAGCACCCCGAGAGAAGAACCAGAGAGACCACATTCACTGACAGCAAGCACCCCGAGAGAAGAACTAGAGAGACCACATTCACTGACAGCAAGCACCCCGGGACCAAAACCAGAGCAACCACATTCACTGACAGCAAGCACCCCGGGAGCAAAACCAGAGCGGCCACATTCACTGACAGCAAGCACCCCGGGACCAAAACCAGAGCAACCACATTCACTAACAGCAAGCACCCAGAGAGCAAAACCAGAGAGGCCAAATTCACTGACAGCAAGCACCCCAGGAGCAAAACCAGAGCGACCACATTCACTGATAGCAAGCACCCCGAGAGCAAAACCAGAGCGGCCACATTCACTGACAGCAAGCACCCCGGGAGCAAAACCAGAGCAACCACATTCACTGACAGCAATCACCCCGGGAGCAAAACCAGAGCGGCCACATTCACTAACAGCAAGCACCCCAGGAGCAAAACCAGAGCGACCACATTCACTGATAGCAAGCACCCCGAGAGCAAAACCAGAGAAACCACATTCACTGACAGCAAGCATCCCGAGAGGAGAACTAGAACGACCACATTCACTGACAGCAAGCACCCCGAGAGGAAAACCAGAGCGACCACATTCACTGGCAGCAAGTACCCAGAGAGAAAACCAGAGCGCCCACATTCACTGACAGCAAGCACCCAGAGAGGAAAACAAGAGCAACTACATTCACTAATAGCAAGCACCCCGAGAGGAGAACCAAAGCGACCACATTCACTGACAGCAAGCACCCCGAGAGGAAAACCAGAGCAGCCACATTCACTGACAGCAAGCATCTATTACTCCCTGTTATCAGTCATTATCATTATTGGGGAAGGAGACTGTAGGACAGGTGACTACAATCTATTACTCCCTGTTATCAGCCATTACTGGGGAAGGAGACTGTAGCACAAAGGGAGTATAATCTATTACTCCCTGTTATCAGCCATTACTGGGGGAGGACACTGTAGGACAGGTGGATACAATCTATTACTCCCAGTTATCAGCCATTACCGGGGAGGAGACTGTAGGACAGGTGACTACAATCTATTACTCCCTGTTATCAGCCATTACTGGGGGAGGAGACTGTAGCACAAAGGGAGTATCAGCCATTACTGGGGGAGGAGACTGTAGGACAGGTGAGTACAATCTATTACTCCCTGTTATCAGCCATTACTGGGGGAGGAGACTGTAGGACAGGTGAGTACAATCTATTACTCCATGTTATCAGCCATTACTGAGGGAGGAGACTGTAGGACAGGTGACTACAATCTATTACTCCCTGTTATCAGCCATTACTGGGGGAGGAGACTGTAGCACAAAGGGAGTACAATCTATTACTCCCTGTTATCAGCCATTACTGGGGGAGGAGACTGTAGGACAGGTGAGTACAATCTATTACTCTCTGTTATCAGCCATTACTGGGGAAGGAGACTGTAGGACAGGTGACTACAATCTATTACTCCCTGTTATCAGCCATTACTGGGGGAGGAGACTGTAGCACAAAGGGAGTATCAGCCATTACTGGGGGAGGAGACTGTAGGACAGGTGAGTACAATCTATTACTCCCTGTTATCAGCCATTACTGGGGGAGGAGACTGTAGGACAGGTGATACAATCTATTACTCCCAGTTATCAGCCATTACTGGGGAAGGAGACTGTAGAACAGGTGACTACAATCTATTACTCCCTGTTATCAGCCATTACTGGGGGAGGAGACTGTAGCACAAAGGGAGTATCAGCCATTACTGGGGGAGGAGACTGTAGGACAGGTGAGTACAATCTATTACTCCCTGTTATCAGCCATTACTGGGGGAGGAGACTGTAGGACAGGTGACTACAATCTATTACTCCCTGTTATCAGCCATTACTGGGGGAGGAGACTGTAGCACAAAGGGAGTATCAGCCATTACTGGGGGAGGAGACTGTAGGACAGGTGAGTACAATCTATTACTCCCTGTTATCAGCCATTACTGGGGGAAGAGACTGTAGGACAGGTGAGTACAATCTATTACTTCTTGTTATCAGCCATTACTGAGGGAGGAGACTGTAGGACAGGTGACTACAATCTATTACTCCCTGTTATCAGCCATTACTGGGGGAGGAGACTGTAGCACAAAGGGAGTATCAGCCATTACTGAGGGAGGAGACTGTAGGACAGGTGACTACAATCTATTACTCCCAGTTATCAGCCATTACTGGGGAAGGAGACTGTAGCACAAAGGGAGTATAATCTATTACTCCCCGTTATCAGCCATTACTGGGGGAGGAGACTGTAGGACAGGTGAGCACAATCTATTACTCCCTGTTATCAGCCATTGCTGGGGGAGGAGACTGTAGGACAGGTGGGTACAATCTATTACTCCCTGTTATCAGCCATTACTGGGGGAGGAGACTGTAGGACAGGTGAGTACAATCTATTACTCTCTGTTACCAGCCATTACCGGGGAGGAGACTGTAGGACAGGTGAGTACAATCTATTACTCCCTGTTATCAGCCATTACCGGGGAGGATGCCACGCTGTGATCACACAATCTGGCACTTTCCATATAAGCACAGAAGCATGGTCTGTGTCTCCTCTGGCCGGCCGCCATTAATAGGAGACGGCTACAAACTCAAACCAAACAAACAGAATCTGCACAGGCCCCGCCGCCATCTACACAGCCGATCCCAGAGCAGCGACAATGACATCTGCCTCCTCAGCCCTCGCTGTACTCACCTTACTGTGATCTTATCCTCCAGTCACCCACAAAGCTGAAGTCACTATTCTGCCGTCACATCATGTCTTATCCATCCAGTCACCTCCAGAGCTGCAGTCACTATTCTGCTGTTACATCATATCTTTTTCTCCAGTCCCCTCCAGAGCTGCACTCACTATTCTGCTGTAAAATTGTGTATTATCCTGCAGTCCCCTTCAGAGCTGCACTCACTATTCTGCTGTAAAATTGTGTATTATCCTGCACTCCCCTCCAGAGCTGCACTCACTATTCTGCTGTTACATCATGTCTTATCCTGCAGTCCCCTTCAGAGCTACAGTCACTATTCTGCTGTCACATCATGATGTCGTCTCCTGTTCCCTCCAGAGCTGTAGTCTCTATTCTGCTGTTACATCATGTATTATCCTCCAGTCCCCTCCAGAGCTGCAGTCACTATTCTGCTGGCATGTGACGCATCTCATCCTCAGTGAGGAAACATTAAGATCAGGCGGGTAGGCTAAGTTCACATTTCCGTTGATTTGTATCAGTCACATGCGTCGCTTGACGCATGTGACTGATGCGCTGTTCAACGCTGTACAACGGATGACAAAGAACAGAATTCTTTGTCGGATTCCGTTGTGTGCGGGGGGCGGAGTTCGGGGGCAGAGCCGAGCGGGGGGCGGGGCCAGGCGCTGAGGATGTCAGTGGAAGTGCTGCGGTCTGCATGGCTGGGGACAGGTGAGTGTATGTGTGAGTGAGTGAGTGTGTGTATGTGCATGTATGTATGTATGTATGTGTGTGTGTGTGCACATGCAAAGTGCGGGAGGGGGCGGAGCCGAGCAGGGGGCGGGGCCAGACGAGGGTGTCAGTGTTTGTCTGCATGGCTGAGGACAGGTGTGTGTGTGTGTACATACATGTGCGGAGTGCGGGAGGGGGCGGGGCCGAGCGGGGAAGTGTCGGCCTCCCTGCACACGTAACCAGCCTAAATATCGGGTAACAGCAAAGCACCCGATGTTTACCTTGGTTACCCGATATTTACCTTGGTTACGGGCCTACCGCTGGCTCCTTGCACCGTAACCAGGGTAAATATCGGGTAACCAACCAAAGCTGGTGACGTGTGCAGGGAGCCAGAGAGCATGCGCAGCGAAATCCGACGGATCTCGCTGCTCAAAAAACGTTACATGCTGCGTTCCTCCCGCCCGGCGGTCAGTCGTTCCACGACTGATCAGTCGGGCGGAGGGTGCAACGCAGCATCATCAGTCACAATCCGCTGCTCATACAAGTCTATGGGAGCAGCGGAATCCGCTAAACGGATTCCGTTGTTTACAAGAGCAGCGGATTGTGACTGATAGATTTTAGCGGAAATGTGAACTTAGCCAAAGATGCAGATGAGACAGTGTACAGCTAATGGATCATGAGAAGAGTAAATGCAGCTTTAAATGTGACTGGAGTAGAAGGTAAAGGAAAGGATTACCCCAAGTGTGAGATCAGGAAATGAATAGGAGGAGAGGAAAGACCCCCCTGAGCAGAGAATCCCCCCACAACTGCTCCTATTGGTCAGGACACAATGCACAGGAGACAACAATCTATCAAAAAATTCCAAAAAGTGGATACAAAGTAACGACCCCTTACCCAGTGCCCCCCCTCCCTGATAATGCGCCCCCAGCAGTGGACAGAGGGTCCGTCAGCTCCTGGCAGCACCGAGCGCTGTCACCTGTCAGCAGCATCCACACACCTGAGAGCAGACAGCCGAGGCTCCGACAACCGCAGGAGACGTCTGAGCAGGTAGTCAGGGCTCACTGTGTATAACTGCTGGAGCCACAGGACTACAAACGGGGGCTACCGAGACCCCCCCAAAAGACCAGCGCAAAGACACATAAGAGGGGGTGCAGGGCACAAACCCTACAGCGGGGACAGGGGGACAGGACCACCCCCACGGCCGTCATTACAATGCTGGGCTGATGATTGGGGTCCCATAGGCTGCAGACGTCACCCCCGACCCCCCTACTGTGCAGTGTCCATGTCTGAGCTGAGGGCAGAAGAGGTCTCCCAATACACAGGGCTCACCTCAGTATAAGGACACTATATATAGGAGATATACGCTGTATACAGGGGGAGGTCACCTCAGTATAAGGACACTATATATAGGAGATATACACTGTATACAGGGGGTCACCTCAGTATAAGGACACTATATATAGGAGATATACACTGTATACAGGGGGTCTCCTCAGTATAAGGACACTATATACAGGAGATATACACTGTATACAGGGGGTCAACTCAGTATAAGGACACTATATATAGGAGATATACGCTGTATACAGGGGGTCTCCTCAGTATAAGGACACTATATACAGGAGATATACACTGTATACAGGGGGTCACCTCAGTATAAGGACACTATATACAGGAGATATACACTGTATACAGGGGGTCAACTCAGTATAAGGACACTATATATAGGAGATATACGCTGTATACAGGGGGTCACCTCAGTATAAGGACACTATATATAGGAGATATACACTGTATACAGGGGGTCACCTCAGTATAAGGACACTATATATAGGAGATATACGCTGTATACAGGGGGTCACCTCAGTATAAGGACAGGAGATATACACTGTATACAGGGGGTCTCCTCAGTATAAGGGCACTATATACAGGAGATATACGCTGTATACAGGGGGAGGTCACCTCAGTATAAGGGCACTATATACAGTAGATATACGCTGTATACAGGGGGTCACCTCAGTATAAGGACACTATATACAGGAGATATATGCTGTATACAGGTGGAGGTCACCTCAGTATAAGGACACTATATACAGTAGATATACGCTGTATACAGGGGGTCACCTCAGTATAAGGACACTATATACAGGAGATATATGCTGTATACAGGGGGTCACCTCAGTATAAGGACACTATATACAGGAGATATACGCTGTATACAGGGGGAGGTCACCTCAGTATAAGGACACTATATACAGGAGATATACACTGTATACAGGGGGTCACCTCAGTATAAGGACACTATATACAGGAGATATACAATGTATACAGGGGGTCACCTCAGTATAAGGACACTATATACAGGAGATATACTGTATACAGGGGGTCTCCTCAGTATAAGGGCACTATATACAGGAGATATACGCTGTATACAGGGGGAGGTCACCTCAGTATAAGGGCACTATATACAGGAGATATATGCTGTATACAGGTGGAGATCACCTCAGTATAAGGACACTATATACAGTAGATATACACTGTATACAGGGGGTCACCTCAGTATAAGGACACTATATACAGGAGATATACGCTGTATACAGGGGGAGGTCACCTCAGTATAAGGACACTAAATACAGGAGATATACGCTGTATACAGGGGGAGGTCACCTCAGTATAAGGACACTATATACAGGAGATATACACTGTATACAGGGGGTCTTCCTCAGTATAAGGACACTATATACAGGAGATATACTGTATACAGGGGGTCTCCTCAGTATAAGGACACTATATACAGGAGATATACACTGTATACAGGGGGTCTCCTCAGTATAAGGACACTATATATAGGAGATATACGCTGTATACAGGGGGTCACCTCAGTATAAGGACACTATATACAGGAGATATACGCTGTATACAGGGGGTCACCTCAGTATAAGGACACTATATACAGGAGATATACACTGTATACAGGGGGTCACCTCAGTATAAGGACACTATATACAGGAGATATACGCTGTATACAGGGGGTCACCTCAGTATAAGGACACTATATACAGGAGATATACACTGTATACAGGGGGTCACCTCAGTATAAGGACACTATATACAGGAGATATACACTGTATACAGGGGGTCACCTCAGTATAAGGACACTATATACAGGAGATATACGCTGTATACAGGGGGAGGTCACCTCAGTATAAGGACACTATATATAGGAGATATACACTGTATACAGGGGGTCACCTCAGTATAAGGACACTATATACAGGAGATATACGCTGTATACAGGGGGTCACCTCAGTATAAGGACACTATATACAGGAGATATACACTGTATACAGGGGGTCACCTCAGTATAAGGGCACTATATACAGGAGATATACGCTGTATACAGGGGGAGGTCACCTCAGTATAAGGACACTATATACAGGAGATATACGCTGTATACAGGGGGTCACCTCAGTATAAGGACACTATATACAGGAGATATACACTGTATACAGGGGGTCACCTCAGTATAAGGGCACTATATACAGGAGATATACACTGTATACAGGGGGTCACCTCAGTATAAGGGCACTATATACAGGAGATATACACTGTATACAGGGGGTCACCTCAGTATAAGGACACTATATACAGGAGATATACGCTGTATACAGGGGATCACCTCAGTATAAGGACACTATATACAGGAGATATACACTGTATACAGGGGGAGGTCACCTCAGTGTAAGGACACTATATACAGGAGATATACGCTGTATACAGGGGGTCACCTCAGTATAAGGACACTATATACAGGAGATATACACTGTATACAGGGGGTCACCTCAGTATAAGGACACTATATACAGGAGATATACGCTGTATACAGGGGGTCACCTCAGTATAAGGACACTATATACAGGAGATATACACTGTATACAGGGGGTCACCTCAGTATAAGGACACTATATACAGGAGATATACACTGTATACAGGGGGTCACCTCAGTATAAGGACACTATATACAGGAAATATACGCTGTATACAGGGGGTCACCTCAGTATAAGGACACTATATACAGGAGATATACGCTGTATACAGGTGGAGGTCACCTCAGTATAAGGACACTATATACAGGAGATATACGCTGTATACAGGGGGTCACCTCAGTATAAGGACACTATATACAGGAGATATACACTGTATACAGGGGGAGGTCACCTCAGTATAAGGACACTATATACAGGAGATATACACTGTATACAGGGGGTCACCTCAGTATAAGGACACTATATACAGGAGATATACGCTGTATACAGGGGGAGGTCACCTCAGTATAAGGACACTATATACAGGAAATATACGCTGTATACAGGGGGTCACCTCAGTATAAGGGCACTATATACAGGAGATACAGTGCCTTGTGAAAGTATTCGTCCCCTTGAATTTTTCAACCTTTTCCCACATTTCAGGCTTCAAACATAAATATAACATGTTAATGTTCTGGTGAAGAATCAACAACAAGTGACACAATTGTGAAGATGAAGGAAATTTATTGCTTAGTTTAAACTTTTTTAAAAAATAAATAACTGAAAATGGTGGCGTGCAATATTATTCATCCCCTGTAAGTTAATCCTTTGTAGCGCCCCCTTTTGCTGCGGTTACAGCTGCAGTCTCTTGGGGTATGTGTCTATCAGTTTTGCACATGGAGAGGCTGAAATTCTCGCCCATTCCTCCTTTGTAAACAGCTGGAGCTGAGTGAGGTTGGATGGAGGCGTTTGTGAACAGCAGTTTTCAGCTCTTTCCACAGATTCTCGATTGGGTTCAGGTCTGGACTGTGACTTGGCCATTCTAACACCTGGATACGGTTATTTGTGAACCATTCCATTGTAGATTTTGCTTTATGTTTTGGATCATTGTCTTGTTGGAAGACAAATCTCCGTCCCAGTCTCAGGTCTTTTGCAGACTCCAACAGGTTTTCTTCAAGAATGGTCCTGTATTTGGCTCCATCTTCCCATCAATTTTACCCATCTTCCCTGTCCCTGCTGAAGATAAGCAGGCCCAAACCATGATGCTGCCACCACCATGTTTGACAGTGGGGATGATGTGTTCAGGGTGATGAGCTGTGTTGCTTTTACGCCAAACATATTGTTTGGCATTGTGCCCAAATAGTTCAATTTTGGTTTAATCTGAGCAGAGCACCTTCTTCCACATGTTTGGTGTCTCCAGGTGGCTTGTGGCAAACTGTAAATGACACTTTTTATGGATATCTTTGAGAAATGGCTTTCTTTTTGCCACTCTTCCATAAAGGCCAGATTTGTGCAGTGTATGACTGATTGTTGTCCTATGGACAGACTCTCCCACCTCAGCTGTAGATCTCTGCAGATCATCCAGAGGGATCATGGGCCTCTCGGCTGCATCTCTGATCAGTCTTCTCCTTGTGTGAGATGATAGTTTGGATGGACGGCCGGGTCCTGGTAGATTTGCAGTGGTATGATACTCCTTACATTTCAATATGATCGCTTGCACAGGGCTTCTTGGGATGTTTAAAGTTTTGGAAATCTTTTTGTAACCAAATCCGGCTTTAAACTTCTCCACAACAGTATCATGGACCTGGCTGTTGTGTTCCTTGGTCTTCATGATGCTCTCTGCGCTTTACACAGAACCCTGAGACTATCACAGAGCAGGGGCATTATACGGAGACTTCATTACACACAGGGGCTTATATTTATCATCATCAGTCATTTAGGACAACATTGGATCATTCAGAGATCCTCAATCAACTTCTGGAGTGAGTTTGCTGCGCTGAAAGTAAAGGGGATGAATAATATTGCACGCCACAATTTTCAGTTATTTATTTTTTACAAAAGGTTAAAAATAAGCAATAAATTTCCTTCACCTTCACAATTGTGTCACTTGTTGTTGATTCTTCACCAGAACATTAACATTTTATCTTTATGTTTGAAGCCTGAAATGTGGGAAAAGGTTGAAAAATTCAAGGGGCCGAATACTTTCACAAGGCACTGTATACGCAGTATACAGGGGATCACCTCAGTATAAGGACACTATATACAGGAGACATACGCTGTATACAAGGGGTTACCTCTGTATAAGGACACTATAAAAAAGAGATATATGCTGTATACAGGGGGGTCACTTTGATGTAAGGACACTATATACAGAAGATATACGCTGTAGCTATATATATATATATATATATATATATATATATATTCATATATGGAGGGAATAAGCAGAGCTATGTGGATATGTATATAGAAAAAGATAATGAAGTCGTATGTACAGCACAATATGCAGTACATGCGGTATATGAAGGTATATGAGGCTGTATTGTTGATGGAGGCAGAGGGATATATGGACCATAAACAGCCGTGTAGATGGCAATAAGGGCCGTATACAGGATATACTGTATACAGTGTCAGAGGCGGTGTGCAGGGTGTATTATGTATAAGGATCAGATACAAGTATATATATTGCTATATAGGGGTCTATACAAGATTTGATGCAGGATAGACGGCACGTGCGCTATATAGAGGGGTACAATATGTGTATGTATACAGAACACAACATAGTATACAGGGTGTATGTGCAGTATATAGAGATATATAACGAATGCGGTATATAGAGCATATAATACAGCATTCGGGGTGCATGTGTGGTGTATACAGTATATGATGTAGTATACAGAGGTATATAGTTCAGTGTATACGGTATATGCGGTATTTAGGTGTATAGTGCGGTACGTACAGTTTATGTGGTATATAATGTGGTGTATATAGTATAGAGGTATATAGTGCATTATATGCAGCATACAAGTGTATATAGTGTGATGTATACAGTATACGCAATAAACAGAGGTGGATAGTGCAGTATATAGCGTATACTGAGGTATATAGTGGTATACAGGGGTATATAATGTGGTGTATACAGAGGTATATAGTACAGTATACAGAGGTATATACTGTGGTGTATATAGTATTCGCGGTATATAGGGGGTCTATAGTGTGGTGCATACAGTATACGCGGTATATAGTGTGGTGTATACAGTATATGCGGTATATAGGGGTATGTAGTGTGATGTATACAGTATACGCGGTATATAGTGTGGTGTATACAGTATACGCGGTATATAGGGGTATATAGTGTGATGTATACAGTATATTCGGTATATAGTGTGGTGTATACAGTATACGCGGTATATAGGGGTATATAGTGTGATGTATACAGTATACGCGGTATATAGTGTGGTGTATACAGTATACACAGTATATAGTGTGGTGTATATAGTGTGGTGTATACAGTATATAGGGGTGTATAATGTGGTGTATATAGGGGTATATAATGTGGTGTATATAGGGGTATATAGTGTAGTGTATACAGTATATAGGGGTATATAGTATGGTGTATACAGTATATAGGGGTATATAGTGTGGTGTATCTAGTAAGGTGTATACAGTATATAGGTGTATAAAGTATACGCAGTATATAGTGTGGTGTATATAGTATATAAGTGTATATAGTGTGGTGTATATAGTATATAGGTGTATATAGTGTGGTGTATATAGGTGTTCTATAGTGTAGTGTATACAGTATATAGGGGTATATAGTGTGGTGTATAAAGGGTTATATAGTATGGTGTATACAGTATATAGGGGTATATAGTATATAGGTGTTATATAGTGTGGTGTATACATTATACGCAGTATATAGTGTGGTGTATACAGTATATAGGTGTATATAGTGTGGTGTATATAGTGTGGTGTATACAGTATATAGGTGTATATAATGTGGTGTATAGTGTGGTGTATACAGTGTGGTGTATACAGTACATAGGTGTATATAGTGTGGTGTATACAGTGTGGTGTATACAGTACATAGGTGTATATAGTGTGGTGTATACAGTGTGGTGAATACAGTACATAGGTGTATACAGTGTGGTGTATACAGTACATAGGTGTATATAATGTGGTGTATATAGTGTGGTGTATACAGTACATAGGTGTATATAGTGTGGTGTATATAGTGTGGTGTATATAGTGTGGTGTATATAGTGTGGTGTATACAGTGTGGTGTATACAGTACATAGGTGTATATAGTGTGGTGTATACAGTGTGGTGAATACAGTACATAGGTGTATATAGTGTGGTGTATACAGTACATAGGTGTATATAATGTGGTGTATATAGTGTGGTGTATACAGTACATAGGTGTATATAGTGTGGTGTATATAGTGTGGTGTATATAGTGTGGTGTATACAGTGTGGTGTATACAGTACATAGGTGTATATAGTGTGGTGTATACAGTGTGGTGTATACAGTACATAGGTGTATATAGTGTGGTGTATACAGTACATAGGTGTATATAGTGTGGTGTATACAGTGTGGTGTATACAGTACATAGGTGTATATAGTGTGGTGTATACAGTACATAGGTGTATATAGTGTGGTGTATACAGTACATAGGTGTATATAGTGTGGTGTATACAGTGTGGTGTATACAGTACATAGGTGTATATAGTGTGGTGTATACAGTACATAGGTGTATATAGTGTGGTGTATACAGTACATAGGTGTATATAGTGTGGTGTATACAGTACATAGGTGTATATAGTGTGGTGTATACAGTATATAGGTGTATATAGTGTGGTGTATACAGTATATAGGTGTATATAGTGTGGTGTATACAGTATATAGGTGTATATAGTGTGGTGTATATAGTGTGGTGTATACAGTATATAGGTGTATATAGTGTGGTGTATATAGTGTGGTGTATACAGTATATAGGTGTATATAGTGTGGTGTATATAGTGTGGTGTATATAGTGTGGTGTATATAGTGTGGTGTATATAGTGTGGTGTATATAGTGTGGTGTATACAGTATATAGGTGTATATAGTGTGGTGTATATAGTGTGGTGTATACAGTATATAGGTGTATATAGTGTGGTGTATATAGTGTGGTGTATATAGTGTGGTGTATATAGTGTGGTGTATATAGTGTGGTGTATACAGTATATAGGTGTATATAGTGTGGTGTATACAGTATATAGGTGTATATAGTGTGGTGTATATAGTGTGGTGTATATAGTGTGGTGTATATAGTGTGGTGTATATAGTGTGGTGTATATAGTGTGGTGTATATAGTGTGGTGTATACAGTATATAGGTGTATATAGTGTGGTGTATACAGTATATAGGTGTATACAGTATATAGGTGTATATAGTGTGGTGTATACAGTATATAGGTGTATACAGTATATAGGTGTATATAGTGTGGTGTATACAGTATATAGGTGTATATAGTGTGGTGTACACAGTGGTCGCTCGGTACAGACGTTCCCTCACCCACAGCTCGGTGCCCCAGCTCATGGTGTCCCGGGGGCGGCGGGGACCGTCACCCGCTCAGTGCCGCAGGATAACGGGCAGTGTCCGGGGAGGCGTGTCTCGGCGGTGTCCTCTCCAGTGTCTCCTGCCGCTATCTCCGGTGTCTCCGCGGTGCCCTCTCCGGTGTCCCCGCTCTCCTGCCGGTCTCCGCGGTATCTCCGGGTGATTCGTCCCCCCTGACGAGCGGAGGAGCGGGACCGCGGCCAGTACGGGAGGAACCGCGGGAGCGCGCACTCCTGAGAGACGCGCGTGCTGGCGGTGGGCGTGGCCGGCTGCAAGTGCTGTTGGTTACAGGCTCCGCCCCGAGGCGCTTAGTGGCAGGAGCCGAGAGGAGGCGGCACCCGCCTGGTCTCCACCATGACTACAGGCTCCACCCTCGCCTTATTCTGTGCTAGGAGGCGGGGCACAGTGGGCGGGGTCCGATTTGACAGCTCGGGAGCGCGCATCTCATATTATAACGGTTTATCAGAGACCAATAGGCGGAAGGTGCTGCGGTGACCCCTGGTGGACACAAACTGCACAGCGGCATGTAGGGTTATTATCGTCCTGTAGAATGATCGGGTCCCGGTGCTGGGAGATATACTGTATATACAGATGTGGGCGGCTCTGTGCTGCCATACCTGGCTGTAAGGGGCTGATATACTGTATATACAGATGTGGGCGGCTCTGTGCTGCCATACCTGGCTGTGAGGGGCTGATATACTGTATATACAGATGTGGGTGGCTCTGTGCTGCCATACCTGGCTGTGAGGGGCTGATATACTGTATATACAGATGTGGGTGGCTCTGTGCTGCCATACCTGGCTGTGAGGGGCTGATATACTGTATATACAGATGTGGGCGGCTCTGTGCTGCCATACCTGGCTGTGAGGGGCTGATATACTGTATATACAGATGTGGGTGGCTCTGTGCTGCCATACCTGGCTGTGAGGGGCTGATATACTGTATATACAGATGTGGGCGGCTCTGTGCTGCCATACCTGGCTGTGAGGGGCTGATATACTGTATATACAGATGTGGGCGGCTCTGTGCTGCCATACCTGGCTGTGAGGGGCTGATATACTGTATGTACAGATGTGGGCGGCTCTGTGCTGCCATACCTGGCTGTGAGGGGCTGATATACTGTATATACAGATGTGGGCGGCTCTGTGCTGCCATACCTGGCTGTGAGGGGCTGATATACTGTATATACAGATGTGGGCGGCTCTGTGCTGCCATACCTGGCTGTGAGGGGCTGATATACTGTATGTACAGATGTGGGCGGGCTCTGTGCTGCCATACCTGGCTGTGAGGGGCTGATATACTGTATGTACAGATGTGGGCGGCTCTGTGCTGCCATACCTGGCTGTGAGGGGCTGATATACTGTATGTACAGATGTGGGCGGGCTCTGTGCTGCCATACCTGGCTGTGAGGGGCTGATATACTGTATATACAGATGTGGGCGGGCTCTGTGCTGCCATACCTGGCTGTGAGGGGCTGATATACTGTATATACAGATGTGGGCGGCTCTGTGCTGCCATACCTGGCTGTGAGGGGCTGATATACTGTATATACAGATGTGGGTGGCTCTGTGCTGCCATACCTGGCTGTGAGGAGCTGATATACTGTATGTACAGATGTGGGCGGCTCTGTGCTGCCATACCTGGCTGTGAGGGGCTGATATACTGTATGTACAGCTGTGGGCGGCTCTGTGCTGCCATACCTGGCTGTGAGGGGCTGATATACTGTATATACAGATGTGGGCGGGCTCTGTGCTGCCATACCTGGCTGTGAGGGGCTGATATACAGTATATACAGATGTGGGCGGCTCTGTGCTGCCATACCTGGCTGTGAGGGGCTGATATACTGTATGTACAGATGTGGGCGGCTCTGTGCTGCCATACCTGGCTGTGAGGGGCTGATATACTGTATGTACAGATGTGGGCGGCTCTGTGCTGCCATACCTGGCTGTGAGGGGCTGATATACTGTATATACAGATGTGGGCGGCTCTGTGCTGCCATACCTGGCTGTGAGGGGCTGATATACTGTATATACAGATGTGGGCGGCTCTGTGCTGCCATACCTGGCTGTGAGGGGCTGATATACTGTATATACAGATGTGGGCGGGCTCTGTGCTGCCATACCTGGCTGTGAGGAGCTGATATACTGTATATACAGATGTGGGCGGCTCTGTGCTGCCATACCTGGCTGTGAGGGGCTGATATACTGTATGTACAGATGTGGGCGGGCTCTGTGCTGTCATACCTGGCTGTGAGGGGCTGATATACTGTATGTACAGATGTGGGCGGCTCTGTGCTGCCATACCTGGCTGTGAGGGGCTGATATACTGTATGTACAGATGTGGGTGGCTCTGTGCTGCCATACCTGGCTGTGAGGGGCTGATATACTGTATATACAGCTGTGGGCGGCTCTGTGCTGCCATACCTGGCTGTGAGGGGCTGATATACTGTATATACAGATGTGGGTGGCTCTGTGCTGCCATACCTGGCTGTGAGGGGCTGATATACTGTATGTACAGATGTGGGCGGCTCTGTGCTGCCATACCTGGCTGTGAGGGGCTGATATACTGTATGTACAGATGTGGGCGGCTCTGTGCTGCCATACCTGGCTGTGAGAGGCTGATATACTGTATATACAGATGTGGGCGGGCTCTGTGCTGCCATACCTGGCTGTGAGGGGCTGATATACTGTATGTACAGATGTGGGCGGCTCTGTGCTGCCATACCTGGCTGTGAGGGGCTGATGTACTGTATATACAGATGTGGGCGGCTCTGCGCTGCCATACCTGGCTGTGAGGGGCTGATATACTGTATATACAGATGTGGGCGGCTCTGTGCTGCCATACCTGGCTGTGAGGGGCTGATATACTGTATAGACAGATGTGGGCGGGCTCTGTGCTGCCATACCTGGCTGTGAGGGGCTGATATACTGTGTATACAGCTGTGGGCGGCTCTGTGCTGCCATACCTGGCTGTGAGGGGCTGATATACTGTATATACAGATGTGGGCGGCTCTGTGCTGCCATACCTGGCTGTGAGGGGCTGATATACTGTATATACAGATGTGGGCGGCTCTGTGCTGCCATACCTGGCTGTGAGGGGTTGATATACTGTATGTACAGATGTGGGCGGCTCTGTGCTGCCATACCTGGCTGTGAGGGGCTGATATACTGTATATACAGATGTGGGCGGCTCTGTGCTGCCATACCTGGCTGTGAGGGGTTGATATACTGTATATACAGATGTGGGCGGCTCTGTGCTGCCATACCTGGCTGTGAGGGGCTGATATACTGTATATACAGATGTGGGCGGCTCTGTGCTGCCATACCTGGCTGTGAGGGGCTGATATACTGTATATACAGATGTGGGCGGCTCTGTGCTGCCATACCTGGCTGTGAGGGGTTGATAAACTGTATATACAGATGTGGGCGGGCTCTGTGCTGCCATACCTGGCTGTGAGGGGCTGATATACTGTATATACAGATGTGGGCGGCTCTGTGCTGCCATACCTGGCTGTGAGGAGCTGATATACTGTATATACAGATGTGGGCGGCTCTGTGCTGCCATACCTGGCTGTGAGGGGTTGATATACTGTATGTACAGATGTGGGCGGCTCTGTGCTGCCATACCTGGCTGTGAGGGGCTGATGTACTGTATATACAGATGTGGGCGGCTCTGTGCTGCCATACCTGGCTGTGAGGGGCTGATATACTGTATATACAGATGTGGGTGGCTCTGTGCTGCCATACCTGGCTGTGAGGGGTTGATATACTGTATGTACAGATGTGGGCGGCTCTGTGCTGCCATACCAGGCTGTGAGGGGCTGATATACTGTATGTACAGATGTGGGCGGCTCTGTGCTGCCATACCTGGCTGTGAGGGGCTGATATACTGTATATACAGATGTGGGCGGGCTCTGTGCTGCCATACCTGGCTGTGAGGGGCTGATATACTGTATGTACAGATGTGGGCGGGCTCTGTGCTGCCATACCTGGCTGTGAGGGGCTGATATACTGTATATACAGATGTGGGCGGCTCTGTGCTGCCATACCTGGCTGTGAGGGGCTGATATACTGTATGTACAGATGTGGGCGGCTCTGTGCTGCCATACCTGGCTGTGAGGGGCTGATATACTGTATATACAGATGTGGGCGGCTCTGTGCTGCCATACCTGGCTGTGAGGGGCTGATATACTGTATATACAGATGTGGGCGGCTCTGTGCTGCCATACCTGGCTGTGAGGGGCTGATATACTGTATATACAGATGTGGGCGGCTCTGTGCTGCCATACCTGGCTGTGAGGGGCTGATATACTGTATGTACAGATGTGGGCGGGCTCTGTGCTGCCATACCTGGCTGTGAGGGGCTGATATACTGTATGTACAGATGTGGGCGGCTCTGTGCTGCCATACCTGGCTGTGAGGGGCAGATATACTGTATGTACAGATGTGGGCGGCTCTGTGCTGCCATACCTGGCTGAGAGGGGCTGATATACTGTATATACAGATGTGGGCGGCTCTGTGCTGCCATACCTGGCTGTGAGGGGCTGATATACTGTATATACAGATGTGGGCGGCTCTGTGCTGCCATACCTGGCTGTGAGGGGCTGATATACTGTATGTACAGATGTGGGCGGGCTCTGTGCTGCCATACCTGGCTGTGAGGGGCTGATATACTGTATATACAGATGTGGGCGGGCTCTGTGCTGCCATACCTGGCTGTGAGGGGCTGATATACTGTATGTACAGATGTGGGTGGCTCTGTGCTGCCATACCTGGCTGTGAGAGGCTGATATACTGTATATACAGATGTGGGCGGGCTCTGTGCTGCCATACCTGGCTGTGAGGGGCTGATATACTGTATATACAGATGTGGGCGGGCTCTGTGCTGCCATACCTGGCTGTGAGGGGCTGATATACTGTATATACAGATGTGGGCGGGCTCTGTGCTGCCATACCTGGCTGTGAGGGGCAGATATACTGTATGTACAGATGTGGGCGGCTCTGTGCTGCCATACCTGGCTGTGAGGGGCTGATATACTGTATATACAGATGTGGGCGGCTCTGTGCTGCCATACCTGGCTGTGAGGGGCTGATATACTGTATATACAGATGTGGGCGGCTCTGTGCTGCCATACCTGGCTGTGAGGGGCTGATATACTGTATGTACAGATGTGGGCGGCTCTGTGCTGCCATACCTGGCTGTGAGAGGCTGATATACTGTATATACAGATGTGGGTGGCTCTGTGCTGCCATACCTGGCTGTGAGGGGCTGATATACTGTATATACAGATGTGGGCGGGCTCTGTGCTGCCATACCTGGCTGTGAGGAGCTGATATACTGTATATACAGATGTGGGCGGCTCTGTGCTGCCATACCTGGCTGTGAGGGGCTGATATACTGTATGTACAGATGTGGGCGGGCTCTGTGCTGCCATACCTGGCTGTGAAGGGCTGATATACTGTATATACAGATGTGGGCGGCTCTGTGCTGCCATACCTGGCTGTGAGGGGCTGATATACTGTATGTACAGATGTGGGCGGCTCTGTGCTGCCATACCTGGCTGTGAGGGGCTGATATACTGTATGTACAGATGTGGGCGGCTCTGTGCTGTCATACCTGGCTGTGAGGGGCTGATATACTGTATATACAGATGTGGGCGGCTCTGTGCTGCCATACCTGGCTGTGAGGGGCTGATATACTGTATATACAGATGTGGGCGGCTCTGTGCTGCCATACCTGGCTGTGAGGAGCTGATATACTGTATATACAGATGTGGGCGGCTCTGTGCTGTCATACCTGGCTGTGAGGGGCTGATATACTGTATATACAGATGTGGGCGGCTCTGTGCTGCCATACCTGGCTGTGAGGGGCTGATATACTGTATGTACAGATGTGGGTGGCTCTGTGCTGCCATACCTGGCTGTGAGAGGCTGATATACTGTATATACAGATGTGGGCGGGCTCTGTGCTGCCATACCTGGCTGTGAGGGGCTGATATACTGTATATACAGATGTGGGCGGGCTCTGTGCTGCCATACCTGGCTGTGAGGGGCTGATATACTGTATGTACAGATGTGGGCGGCTCTGTGCTGCCATACCTGGCTGTGAGAGGCTGATATACTGTATATACAGATGTGGGTGGCTCTGTGCTGCCATACCTGGCTGTGAGGGGCTGATATACTGTATATACAGATGTGGGCGGGCTCTGTGCTGCCATACCTGGCTGTGAGGAGCTGATATACTGTATATACAGATGTGGGCGGCTCTGTGCTGCCATACCTGGCTGTGAGGGGCTGATATACTGTATGTACAGATGTGGGCGGGCTCTGTGCTGCCATACCTGGCTGTGAAGGGCTGATATACTGTATATACAGATGTGGGCGGCTCTGTGCTGCCATACCTGGCTGTGAGGGGCTGATATACTGTATGTACAGATGTGGGCGGCTCTGTGCTGCCATACCTGGCTGTGAGGGGCTGATATACTGTATGTACAGATGTGGGCGGCTCTGTGCTGTCATACCTGGCTGTGAGGGGCTGATATACTGTATATACAGATGTGGGCGGCTCTGTGCTGCCATACCTGGCTGTGAGGGGCTGATATACTGTATATACAGATGTGGGCGGCTCTGTGCTGTCATACCTGGCTGTGAGGGGCTGATATACTGTATATACAGATGTGGGCGGCTCTGTGCTGCCATACCTGGCTGTGAGGGGCTGATATACTGTATATACAGATGTGGGCGGCTCTGTGCTGCCATACCTGGCTGTGAGGGGCTGATATACTGTATATACAGATGTGGGCGGGCTCTGTGCTGCCATACCTGGCTGTGAGGAGCTGATATACTGTATATACAGATGTGGGCGGCTCTGTGCTGCCATACCTGGCTGTGAGGGGCTGATATACTGTATATACAGATGTGGGCGGCTCTGTGCTGCCATACCAGGCTGTGAGGGCTGATATACTGTATGTACAGATGTGGGCGGGCTCTGTGCTGCCATACCTGGCTGTGAGGGGCTGATATACTGTATATACAAATGTGGGCGGCTCTGTGCTGCCATACCTGGCTGTGAGGGGCTGATATACTGTATATACAGATGTGGGCGGCTCTGTGCTGCCATACCTGGCTGTGAGGGGCTGATATACTGTATATACAGATGTGGGCGGCTCTGTGCTGCCATACCTGGCTGTGAGGGGCTGATATACTGTATATACAGATGTGGGCGGGCTCTGTGCTGCCATACCTGGCTGTGAGGAGCTGATATACTGTATATACAGATGTGGGCGGCTCTGTGCTGCCATACCTGGCTGTGAGGGGCTGATATACTGTATGTACAGATGTGGGCGGCTCTGTGCTGCCATACCTGGCTGTGAGGGGCTGATATACTGTATGTACAGATGTGGGCGGGCTCTGTGCTGCCATACCTGGCTGTGAGGGGCTGATATACTGTATATACAGATGTGGGCGGCTCTGTGCTGCCATACCTGGCTGTGAGGGGCTGATATACTGTATAGACAGATGTGGGCGGGCTCTGTGCTGCCATACCTGGCTGTGAGGGGCTGATATACTGTATATACAGATGTGGGCGGGCTCTGTGCTGCCATACCTGGCTGTGAGGGGCTGATATACTGTATGTACAGATGTGGGCGGCTCTGTGCTGCCATACCTGGCTGTGAGGGGCTGATATACTGTATGTACAGATGTGGGCGGGCTCTGTGCTGCCATACCTGGCTGTGAGGGGCTGATATACTGTATATACAGATGTGGGTGGCTCTGTGCTGCCATACCTGGCTGTGAGAGGCTGATATACTGTATATACAGATGTGGGCGGGCTCTGTGCTGCCATACCTGGCTGTGAGGGGCTGATATACTGTATATACAGATGTGGGCGGCTCTGTGCTGCCATACCTGGCTGTGAGGGGCTGATATACTGTATGTACAGATGTGGGCGGCTCTGTGCTGCCATACCTGGCTGTGAGGGGCTGATATACTGTATGTACAGATCTGGGCGGCTCTGTGCTGCCATACCTGGCTGTGAGGGGCTGATATACTGTATATACAGATGTGGGTGGCTCTGTGCTGCCATACCTGGCTGTGAGGGGCTGATATACTGTATATACAGATGTGGGCGGCTCTGTGCTGCCATACCTGGCTGTGAGGGGCTGATATACTGTATATACAGATGTGGGCGGCTCTGTGCTGCCATACCTGGCTGTGAGGGGCTGATATACTGTATGTACAGATGTGGGCGGCTCTGTGCTGCCATACCTGGCTGTAAGGGGCTGATATACTGTATATACAGATGTGGGCGGCTCTGTGCTGCCATACCTGGCTGTGAGGGGCTGATATACTGTATGTACAGATGTGGGCGGCTCTGTGCTGCCATACCTGGCTGTGAGGGGCTGATATACTGTATATACAGATGTGGGCGGCTCTGTGCTGCCATACCTGGCTGTGAGGGGCTGATATACTGTATATACAGATGTGGGCGGCTCTGTGCTGCCATACCTGGCTGTGAGGGGCAGATATACTGTATATACAGATGTGGGCGGCTCTGTGCTGCCATACCTGGCTGTGAGGGGCAGATATACTGTATATACAGATGTGGGCGGCTCTGTGCTGCCATACCTGGCTGTGAGGGCTGATATACTGTATATACAGATGTGGGCGGCTCTGTGCTGCCATACCTGGCTGTGAGGGGCTGATATACTGTATATACAGATGTGGGCGGCTCTGTGCTGCCATACCTGGCTGTGAGGGGCTGATATACTGTATATACAGATGTGGGCGGCTCTGTGCTGCCATACCTGGCTGTGAGGGGCTGATATACTGTATATACAGATGTGGGCGGGCTCTGTGCTGCCATACCTGGCTGTGAAGGGCTGATATACTGTATATACAGATGTGGGCGGCTCTGTGCTGCCATACCTGGCTGTGAGGGGCTGATATACTGTATATACAGATGTGGGCGGCTCTGTGCTGCCATACCTGGCTGTGAGGGGCAGATATACTGTATTTACAGATGTGGGCGGCTCTGTGCTGCCATACCTGGCTGTGAGGGGCAGATATACTGTATATACAGATGTGGGCGGCTCTGTGCTGCCATACCTGGCTGTGAGGAGCTGATATACTGTATATACAGATGTGGGCGGCTCTGTGCTGCCATACCTGGCTGTGAGGGGCTGATATACTGTACATACAGATGTGGGCGGCTCTGTGCTGCCATACCTGGCTGTGAGGGGCTGATATACTGTATATACAGATGTGGGCGGCTCTGTGCTGCCATACCTGGCTGTGAGGGGCTGATATACTGTATGTACAGATGTGGGCGGCTCTGTGCTGCCATACCTGGCTGTAAGGGGCTGATATACTGTATATACAGATGTGGGCGGCTCTGTGCTGCCATACCTGGCTGTAAGGGGCTGATATACTGTATATACAGATGTGGGCGGCTCTGTGCTGCCATACCTGGCTGTGAGGGGCTGATATACTGTATATACAGATGTGGGCGGCTCTGTGCTGCCATACCTGGCTGTTGAGGGGCTGATATACTGTATATACAGATGTGGGCGGCTCTGTGCTGCCATACCTGGCTGTGAGGGGCTGATATACTGTATGTACAGATGTGGGCGGCTCTGTGCTGCCATACCTGGCTGTGAGGGGCTGATATACTGTATGTACAGATGTGGGCGGCTCTGTGCTGCCATACCTGGCTGTGAGGGGCTGATATACTGTATGTACAGATGTGGGCGGCTCTGTGCTGCCATACCTGGCTGTGAGGGGCTGATATACTGTATATACAGATGTGGGCGGGCTCTGTGCTGCCATACCTGGCTGTGAGGGGCTGATATACTGTATATACAGATGTGGGCGGCTCTGTGCTGCCATACCTGGCTGTGAGGGGCTGATATACTGTATGTACAGATGTGGGCGGCTCTGTGCTGCCATACCTGGCTGTGAGGGGCTGATATACTGTATATACAGATGTGGGCGGCTCTGTGCTGCCATACCTGGCTGTGAGGGGCTGATATACTGTATGTACAGATGTGGGCGGCTCTGTGCTGCCATACCTGGCTGTGAGGGGCTGATATACTGTATATACAGATGTGGGCGGCTCTGTGCTGCCATACCTGGCTGTGAGGGGCTGATATACTGTATATACAGATGTGGGCGGCTCTGCGCTGCCATACCTGGCTGTGAGGGGCTGATATACTGTATGTACAGATGTGGGCGGGCTCTGTGCTGCCATACCTGGCTGTGAGGGGCTGATATACTGTATGTACAGATGTGGGCGGCTCTGTGCTGCCATACCTGGCTGTGAGGGGCTGATATACTGTATGTACAGATGTGGGCGGGCTCTGTGCTGCCATACCTGGCTGTGAGGGGCTGATATACTGTATATACAGATGTGGGCGGCTCTGTGCTGCCATACCTGGCTGTGAGGAGCTGATATACTGTATATACAGATGTGGGCGGCTCTGTGCTGCCATACCTGGCTGTGAGGGGCTGATATACTGTATATACAGATGTGGGCGGCTCTGTGCTGCCATACCTGGCTGTGAGGGGCTGATATACTGTATGTACAGATGTGGGCGGCTCTGTGCTGCCATACCTGGCTGTGAGGGGCTGATATACTGTATAGACAGATGTGGGCGGGCTCTGTGCTGCCATACCTAGCTGTGAGGAGCTGATATACTGTATATACAGATGTGGGCGGCTCTGTGCTGCCATACCTGGCTGTGAGGGGCTGATATACTGTATGTACAGATGTGGGCGGCTCTGTGCTGCCATACCTGGCTGTGAGGAGCTGATATACTGTATATACAGATGTGGGCGGCTCTGTGCTGCCATACCTGGCTGTGAGGGGCTGATATACTGTATATACAGATGTGGGCGGCTCTGTGCTGCCATACCTGGCTGTGAGGGGCTGATATACTGTATGTACAGATGTGGGCGGCTCTGTGCTGCCATACCTGGCTGTGAGGGGCTGATATACTGTATATACAGATGTGGGCGGGCTCTGTGCTGCCATACCTGGCTGTGAGGGGCTGATATACTGTATATACAGATGTGGGCGGCTCTGTGCTGCCATACCTGGCTGTGAGGGGCTGATATACTGTATTTACAGATGTGGGCGGCTCTGTGCTGCCATACCTGGCTGTGAGGGGCTGATATACTGTATATACAGATGTGGGCGGCTCTGTGCTGCCATACCTGGCTGTGAGGGGCTGATATACTGTATATACAGATGTGGGTGGCTCTGTGCTGCCATACCTGGCTGTGAGGGGCTGATATACTGTATATACAGATGTGGGCGGCTCTGTGCTGCCATACCTGGCTGTGAGGGGCTGATATACTGTATATACAGATGTGGGCGGCTCTGTGCTGCCATACCTGGCTGTGAGGAGCTGATATACTGTATATACAGATGTGGGCGGCTCTGTGCTGCCATACCTGGCTGTGAGGGGTTGATATACTGTATATACAGATGTGGGCGGGCTCTGTGCTGCCATACCTGGCTGTGAGGGGCTGATATACTGTATATACAGATGTGGGCGGGCTCTGTGCTGCCATACCTGGCTGTGAGGGGCTGATATACTGTATGTACAGATGTGGGCGGCTCTGTGCTGCCATACCTGGCTGTGAGGGGCTGATATACTGTATGTACAGATGTGGGCGGCTCTGTGCTGCCATACCTGGCTGTGAGGGGCAGATATACTGTATATACAGATGTGGGCGGCTCTGTGCTGCCATACCTGGCTGTGAGGGGCTGATATACTGTATGTACAGATGTGGGCGGGCTCTGTGCTGCCATACCTGGCTGTGAGGGGCTGATATACTGTATGTACAGATGTGGGCGGCTCTGTGCTGCCATACCTGGCTGTGAGGGGCTGATATACTGTATATACAGATGTGGGCGGCTCTGTGCTGCCATACCTGGCTGTGAGGAGCTGATATACTGTATATACAGATGTGGGCGGCTCTGTGCTGCCATACCTGGCTGTGAGGGGCTGATATACTGTATATACAGATGTCGGCGGCTCTGTGCTGCCATACCTGGCTGTGAGGGGCTGATATACTGTATATACAGATGTGGGCGGCTCTGTGCTGCCATACCTGGCTGTGAGGGGCTGATATACTGTATATACAGATGTGGGCGGCTCTGTGCTGCCATACCTGGCTGTGAGGGGCTGATATACTGTATATACAGATGTGGGCGGCTCTGTGCTGCCATACCTGGCTGTGAGGGGCTGATATACTGTATATACAGATGTGGGCGGCTCTGTGCTGCTATACCTGGCTGTGAGGGGCTGATATACTGTATATACAGATGTGGGCGGCTCTGTGCTGCCATACCTGGCTGTGAGGGGCTGATATACTGTATATACAGATGTGGGCGGCTCTGTGCTGCCATACCTGGCTGTGAGGGGCTGATATACTGTATATACAGATGTGGGCGGCTCTGTGCTGCCATACCTGGCTGTGAGGGGCTGATATACTGTATATACAGATGTGGGCGGCTCTGTGCTGCCATACCTGGCTGTGAGGGGCTGATATACTGTATATACAGATGTGGGCGGCTCTGTGCTGCCATACCTGGCTGTGAGGGGCTGATATACTGTATATACAGATGTGGGCGGCTCTGTGCTGCCATACCTGGCTGTGAGGGGCTGATATACTGTATATACAGATGTGGGCGGCTCTGTGCTGCTATACCTGGCTGTGAGGGGCTGATATACTGTATATACAGATGTGGGCGGCTCTGTGCTGCCATACCTGGCTGTGAGGGGCTGATATACTGTATATACAGATGTGGGCGGGCTCTGTGCTGCCATACCTGGCTGTGAGGGGCTAATATACTGTATATACAGATGTGGGCGGCTCTGTGCTGCCATACCTGGCTGTGAGGGGCTGATATACTGTATATACAGATGTGGGCGGGCTCTGTGCTGCCATACCTGGCTGTGAGGGGCTGATATACTGTATGTACAGATGTGGGCGGCTCTGTGCTGCCATACCTGGCTGTGAGGGGCTGATATACTGTATATACAGATGTGGGCGGCTCTGTGCTGCCATACCTGGCTGTGAGGGGCTGATATACTGTATGTACAGATGTGGGCGGCTTTGTGCTGCCATACCTGGCTGTGAGGGGCTGATATACTGTATATACAGATGTGGGCGGCTCTGTGCTGCCATACCTGGCTGTGAGGGGCTGATATACTGTATGTACAGATGTGGGCGGCTCTGTGCTGCCATACCTGGCTGTGAGGGGCTGATATACTGTATGTACAGATGTGGGCGGCTCTGTGCTGCCATACCTGGCTGTGAGGGGCTGATATACTGTATGTACAGATGTGGGCGGCTCTGTGCTGCCATACCTGGCTGTGAGGGGCTGATATTGCCCAGCTGAGCCCGAGTCACATAGTGGAATAAGGTGCACCTGCCGCTGCCACTAGGGGGAGTCGATGAGCACTAGATTGTTTGTTCAGTGAGCTCCCTCTGGTGGCGCCAGAACAAAATGCACCATTACATCTGCTAATAGGGGTATTCAGCACTGGAGGTCGCAGCGAGTCCTCCACAGCAGACGCCGCTGTGTGGCCCAGTCCTTATGGATTGTAGGGGCTTTCTTAAAGGATGCCCATATTTATTGGGATGTCTGAGGGGCTTCATCCTGCTGAGTCCACTCCCCCTCCCCTATAGCTCCATTGCTGACCCTGCGGTGCAGTTGCCTGGTTCTGATCAGGTACGGCCCATGGCCAACTCCCTACAGATCCGCGCTACAGGCGGAGACTCACTGAATAGCCAGGAAGAGCTTACAGAGGGAGAGGGAGGAGCCTCATAGTCCATAGCTCCGCCCCCATCATTCAGGAGCTTCATCATCTCATCACCTGGCATGGCTCCAGGGAATAGGTCGACTTGTCCGGTCATTTTTGGGATCATCAGCCTTCAGAAGGTGTCAGGTGACCTCTGCAGGTGCAAACTCGAGAAAAGCAAGAAACTCTCGTCTAGGAGAAGTGACCACCCAACTTAAGATATGAAGGTCAGTCCAGAAAACTGCGAGATCCGTGAATGTGCAGTCATGAAAACCATTAATTGCAAAGAAGAACAGGGAAAGGGAGACCAGGAATGACGACTGCTGCAGAGGATAAGTTCATCTGTTACTGGCCTCAGAAACTGCAAGATGGAAGACAAGGATCCACAATCACCGAACTCAGCCCATGGAGATGGTCTGAGCTGCAGCTCCAGCATCTCTGGGAACGGCCGGAGCGGCTGCCAGGGATAAGTGGCGGAGAGGATGACAAGGAGCAGCAGAGCGGTCATCACAGGCACGGGACACACAGGGGTAACTCATTCTGGTTTGTGTCACACATTACTCCATGTTTCCAGATCTGCTCCTTCCTTTGTGGTACTGCTGCCTTCAGTCTGAATCTACAATGTGCACAATCCAAAAAGAACAAGGAAAACCACTAATAATCGGCCTCTGAGATCCCGGGAGCGGCTGAGTGAGGTGGAGACCACCAGAAATGAGAATTTACCACGGCTGATCCAACCACCTGGTGGTTGGATCTGTATACAGGGAACACAAGAATTATCACCGCACTTTATTCTATGGTCACTAGATGGCAGGAGAGTAGTGAGCCCTCCACAAGGGGGCACCACCGAGCACAGTCTGCAGCGGAGAGGATGGAAGCAGCCATTAGATGATAAAGAGATTCTCCGACCTCAGGACAATCCACAGCAAGGAAGACTGAGAGGACAAGACAGCAGCAAGGAAGACCGAGAGGACAAGACAGCAGCAAGAAAGACCGAGAGGACAAGACCGCAGCAAGGAAGACCGAGAGAACAAGACCGCAGCAAGGAAGACCGAGAGAACAAGACCGCAGCAAGGAAGACCGAGAGAACAAGACCGCAGCAAGGAAGACCGAGAGAACAAGACCGCAGCAAGGAAGACCGAGAGAACAAGACCGCAGCAAGGAAGACCAAGAGGACAAGGACCGCAACAAGGAAGACCGAGAGGACAAGACAGCAGCAAGAAAGACCAAGAGAAAAAGACAGCAGGAAGGAAGACCGAGAGGACAAGACAGCAGGAAGGAAGACCGAGAGGACAAGACCGCAGCAAGGAAGACCGAGAGAACAAGACCGCAGCAAGGAAGACCGAGAGAACAAGACCGCAGCAAGGAAGACCTAGAGGACAAGACCGCAGCAAGGAAGACCGAGAGAACAAGACCGCAGCAAGGAAGACCAAGAGGACAAGACCGCAACAAGTAAGACCGAGAAGACAAGACAGAAGCAAGGAAGACCGAGAGGACAAGACAGCAGCAAGAAAGACCAAGAGAAAAAGACAGCAGGAAGGAAGACCGAGAGGACAAGACAGCAGGAAGGAAGATCGAGAGGACAAGACAGCTAGAAGGAAGACCGAGAGGACGAGACAGCAGCAAGGAAGACCGAGAGGACAAGACCGCAACAAGGAAGACCGAGAGGACGAGACAGCAAGAAGGAAGACCGAGAGGACTAGACAGCAAGAAGGAAGACCGAGAGGATGAGACAGCAAGAAGGAAGACCGAGAGTACAAGACCGCAACAAGGAAGACCGAGAGGACGAGACAGCAACAAGGAAGACCGAGAGGACGAGACAGCAAGAAGGAAGACCGAGAGGACGAGACAGCAAGAAGGAAGACCGAGAGGACGAGACAGCAAGAAGGAAGACCGAGAGGATGAGACAGCAAGAAGGAAGACCGAGAGGACGAGACAGCAAGAAGGAAGACCGAGAAGACAACACCGCAGCAAGGAAGACCAAGAGGACAAGAGAGCAACAAGGAAGACCGAGAGGACAAGCCAGCAAGAAGGAAGACCGAGAGGACAACACCGCAGCAAGGAAGACCGAGAGGACAACACCGCAGCAAGGAAGACCGAGAGGACAACACCGCAGCAAGGAAGACTGAGAGGACAAGACAGCAACAAGGAAGACCGAGAGTAAAAGACCCTCTGTATAACGGGAACACCCCACAAGACCCTCCGTATACAGGGAACACCTTACAAGACCCTCCGTATACAGGGAACACCCCACAAGATCCCCCGTATACCGGGGACACCCCACAAGCCCCTCCATATACAGGGAACACCCCACAAGACCCCCCCGTATACAGGGAACACCCCACAAGACCCTCCGTACACAGGGAACACCTCACAAGCCCCTCAGTATACAGGGAACACCCCACAAGACCCTCCGAATAACGGGAACACCCCACAAGACCCTCAGTATATCGGGAACATCCCACAAGACCCTCCTTATACCGGGAACACCCCACAAGACCCTTTATACAGTCAACACCCCACAAGACCATCCGTATACAGGTAACACTCCACAAGACCCTCCGTATACAGGGGACACCCCACAAGACCCTCCGTATACAGGGGACACCCAACAAGACCCTCCGTATACAGGTAACACCCCACAAGACCCTCCGTATACAGGTAACACCCCACAAGAGCCCCCATATACAGGTAACACCCCACAAGAGCCCCCATATACCGGGAACAACCCACAAGACCCTCTGTATACAGTGAACACCCCACAAGACCCTCCGTATACCAGGAACACCCCACAAGACCCTCCGTATACAGGGAACACCCCACAAGACCCTCCGTATACAGTGAACACCCCACAAGACCCTTCGTATACCGGTAACACCCCACAAGACCCTCCGTATACCGGGAACACCCCACAAGAGCCCCCATATACCGGGAACACCCCACAAGACCCTCCGTATACAGTGAACACCCCACAAGACCCTCCGTATACCGGGAACACCCCACAAGACCCTCCGTATACCGGGAACACCCCACAAGACCCTCCGTATACCGGGAACACCCCACAAGACCCTCCGTATACAGGGAACACCCCACAAGACCCTCTGTATACAGTGAACACCCCACAAGACCCTTCGTATACAGGGAACACCCCACAAGACCCTCCGTATACCGGGAACACCCCACAAGACCCTCCATATACAGGGAACACCCCACAAGACCCTCCGTATAACGGGAACACCCCACAAGACCCTCCGTATAACGGGAACACCCCACAAGACCCTCCGTATACAGGGAACACCCCACAAGACCCTTTGTATACCGGGAACACCCCACAAGACCCTCCGTATACCGGGAACACCCCACAAGACCCTCCGTATAACGGGAACACCCCACAAGACCCTCCGTATACAGGGAACACCCCACAAGACCCTTTGTATACCGGGAACACCCCACAAGACCCTCCGTATACCGGGAACACTCCACAAGACCCTTCGTATAACGGGAACACCCCACAAGACCCTCCGTATAACGGGAACACCCCACAAGACCCTCCGTATACCGGGAACACTCCACAAGACCCTCCGTATACCGGGAACACCCCACAACACTCTCCGTATACCGGGAACACCCCACAAGACCCTTTGTATACCGGGGGGACCCCACAACACCCTCCGTATACCGGGAACACCCCACAACACTCTCCGTATACCGGGAACACCTCACAATACCCTCCGTATACAGGGAACACCCCACAACACCCTCCGTATACCGGGAACACCCCACAACACTCTCCGTATACCGGGAACACCTCACAATACCCTCCGTATACAGGGAACACCCCACAACACCCTCCGTATACCGGGAACACCCCACAAGACCCTCCATATACCGGGAACACCCCACAAGACCCTCCGTATACCGGGAACACCTCACAATACCCTCCGTATATCGGGAACACCCCACAAGACCCTCCGTATACCGGGAACACCTCACAATACCCTCCGTATATCGGGAACACCCCACAAGACCCTCCGTATACTGGGAACACCTCACAAGACCCTCCGTATACCGGGAACACCCCACAAGACAATCCGTATACCGGGAACACCTCACAATACCCTCCGTATACCGGGAACACCCCACAACACCCTCCGTATATCGGGAACACCCCACAAGACCCTCCGTATACAGGGAACACCCCACAAGACCCTCCGTATACTGGGAACACCTCACAAGACCCTCCGTATACCGGGAACACCCCACAAGACCCTCCGTATACCGGGAACACCCCACAAGACCCTCCGTATACCGGGAACACCCCACAAGACCCTCCGTATACTGGGAACACCTCACAAGACCCTCCGTATACCGGGAACACCCCACAAGACCCTCCGTATACCGGGAACACCCCACAAGACCCTCCGTATATCGGGAACACCCCACAAGACCCTCCGTATATCGGGAACACCCCACAAGACCCTCCGTATACAGGGAAAGCCCCACAAGACCCTCCATATACAGGGAACACCCCACAAGACCCTCCGTATACTGGGAACACCTCACAAGACCCTCCGTATACTGGGAACACCTCACAAGACCCTCCGTATACCGGGCACACTCTACAAGACCCTCTGTATACTGGGAACACCCCACAAGACCCTCCGTATACCGGGCACACTCTACAAGACCCTCTGTATACTGGGAACACCCCACAAGACCCTCCGTATACCGGGCACGCTCCTCCAGACTCGGTACGGAACTCATTACTCGCGAGGGGAGATTTCTATTTATCTGATGGCGTCGTCTTTCGCGTCTCACAGCTGAGCGTCCGTTTCTGTGTATCTGGAGCTCACACCGGATTGTATGAACTGGATACAAGTGTAACAAGCCCTCAGTTGTGAGCAGTGAGAGGTCAGGAGGGTTTGTGACTTCTGAATGTAAATATTCTGTCCATTCCCTGACAGTAAGCAGATATTCTGGAAATGGGAGGATTTAGCCACAGCCATTTGAGAGGTCTCTTTCGTCCTGTTCTGGTCTCACATCCGCTTTGTCTACGTTCACACTCTGCCGTATGTAGCCTCTGCGGTTTTCTTTCGTCTTCCAGGTCACGTGAGGCGCTTTCTGACAACCCCCCCTCCCTGGGGTCAAGCCTCTCATTCTGCACTACAATTCCCAGCATGCATCACGGCCCTGCCTACCTCGGCGCACGATGGTGACGTCACGTCCCGGGTCACTGTGAGACGGAAGCGGAGAGGCACGTGACAGGGGCGGGGCTGCCTCCCGGAAGTGAGAGGATGCTGATGCTGGAATAAACATGGCGCTGTTGGTCCTGAGCCTCCTGCTGCTGCCGCTGTGCACGGCGCGGGTCCATCACCTAGTCTTGAAGGTACCGGGGTTGACCCGCGAGCGGTGACCCGGGGGACAGGGGCGCGGAAGAGACCGGAGGGAGGTCAGGAAACGGGAAGAGGAGGGAAAGGGATTGACAGGAAGAGAGAGAGAGTAACAGGAAGAGAGTGACAAGAGAGAGAGTAACCCGAAGAGAGTGACAGGAGGAAGAGGAGAGGGACAGGACGAAGAGGGAGGGAGTAACAGGAGGAGAGTGACAGGAGGAGGACGAGAGTGACAGGAGGAAGAGGAGAGTGACAGGAGGAGGACGAGAGTGACAGGAGGAAGAGGAGAGTGACAGGAGGAAGAGGAGAGTGACAGGAGGAGGAGGAGAGTGACAGGAGGAGGAGGAGAGTGACAGGAGGAGGAGGAGAGTGACAGGAGGAGGAGGAGAGTGACAGGAGGAGGAGGAGAGTGACAGGAGGAGGAGGAGAGTGACAGGAGGAAGAGGAGAGTGACAGGAGGAAGAGGAGAGTGACAGGAGGAGGAGGAGAGTGACAGGAGGAGGAGGAGAGTGACAGGAGGAGAGTGACAGGAGGAAGAGGAGAGTGACAGGAGGAAGAGGAGAGTGACAGGAGGAAGAGGAGAGTGACAGGAGGAGGAGAGTGACAGGACGAAGAGGGAGGGAATAACAGGAGGAGAGTGACAGGAGGAAGAGGAGAGTGACAGGACGAAGAGGGAGGGAATAACAGGAGGAGAGTGACAGGAGGAAGAGGAGAGTGACAGGACGAAGAGGGAGGGAATAACAGGAGGAGAGTGACAGGAGGAGAAGAGTAACAGGAGGAAGAGGGAGAGTGACAGGAGAAGGAGAGTGATAGGAGGAGGAGGAGAGTGACGGGAGGAAGAGGGAGAGAGTGACGGGAGGAAGAGGGCGAGAGTGACGGGAGGAAGAGGGGGAGAGTGACGGGAGGAAGAGGGAGAGAGTGACGGGAGGAAGAGGGAGAGAGTGACGGGAGGAAGAGGGAGAGAGTGACGGGAGAGAGTGACGGGAGGGAGAGAGTGACGGGAGGAAGAGGGAGAGAGTGACGGGAGGAAGAGGGGGAGAGTGACGGGAGGAAGAGGGGGAGAGTGACGGGAGGAAGAGGGAGAGAGTGACGGGAGGAAGAGGGGGAGAGTGACGGGAGGAAGAGGGGGAGAGTGACGGGAGGAAGAGGGAGAGAGTGACGGGAGGAAGAGGGGGAGAGTGACGGGAGGAAGAGGGAGAGAGTGACGGGAGGAAGAGGGAGAGAGTGACGGGAGGAAGAGGGGGAGAGTGACGGGAGGAAGAGGGAGAGAGTGACGGGAGGAAGAGGGGGAGAGTGACGGGAGGAAGAGGGGGAGAGTGACGGGAGGAAGAGGGGGAGAGTGACGGGAGGAAGAGGGGGAGAGTGACGGGAGGAAGAGGGGGTGAGTGACGGGAGGAAGAGGGGGTGAGTGACGGGAGGAAGAGGGGGTGAGTGACGGGAGGAAGAGGGGGTGAGTGACGGGAGGAAGAGGGGGTGAGTGACGGGAGGAAGAGGGGGTGAGTGACGGGAGGAAGAGGGGGTGAGTGACGGGAGGAAGAGGGGGTGAGTGACGGGAGGAAGAGGGGGTGAGTGACGGGAGGAAGAGGGGGTGAGTGACGGGAGGAAGAGGGGGTGAGTGACGGGAGGAAGAGGGGGTGAGTGACGGGAGGGTGAGTGACGGGAGGGTGAGTGACGGGAGGGTGAGTGACGGGAGGGTGAGTGACGGGAGGGTGAGTGACGGGAGGGTGAGGGGGAGAGTGACGGGAGGGTGAGGGGGAGAGTGACGGGAGGAAGAGGGGGCGAGTGACGGGAGGAAGAGGGGGCGAGTGACGGGAGGAAGAGGGGGCGAGGAGAGTGACGGGAGGAAGAGGGGGCGAGGAGAGTGACGGGAGGAAGAGGGGGCGAGGAGAGTGACGGGAGGAAGAGGGGGCGAGGAGAGTGACGGGAGGAAGAGGAGAGTGACAGGACGAAGAGGGAGGGAATAACAGGAGGAGAGTGACGGGAGGAAGAGGGGGTGAGTGACGGGAGGAAGAGGGGGTGAGTGACGGGAGGAAGAGGGGGTGAGTGACGGGAGGAAGAGGGGGTGAGTGACGGGAGGAAGAGGGGGTGAGTGACGGGAGGGAGAGAGGGAGAGTGACGGGAGGGAGAGTGACGGGAGGGAGAGTGACGGGAGGGAGAGTGACGGGAGGGAGAGTGACGGGAGGGAGAGTGACGGGAGGGAGAGTGACGGGAGGGAGAGTGGGAGAGTGACGGGAGGAAGAGGGGGAGAGTGACGGGAGGAAGAGGGGGCGAGGAGAGTGACGGGAGGAAGAGGGGGAGAGTGACGGGAGGAAGAGGGGGCGAGGAGAGTGACGGGAGGAAGAGGGGGCGAGGAGAGTGACGGGAGGAAGAGGGGGCGAGGAGAGTGACGGGAGGAAGAGGGGGCGAGGAGAGTGACGGGAGGAAGAGGGGGCGAGGAGAGTGACGGGAGGAAGAGGGGGCGAGGAGAGTGACGGGAGGAAGAGGGGGCGAGGAGAGTGACGGGAGGAAGAGGGGGCGAGGAGAGTGACGGGAGGAAGAGGGGGCGAGGAGAGTGACGGGAGGAAGAGGGGGCGAGGAGAGTGACGGGAGGAAGAGGGGGCGAGGAGAGTGACGGGAGGAAGAGGGGGCGAGGAGAGTGACGGGAGGAAGAGGGGGCGAGGAGAGTGACGGGAGGAAGAGGGGGCGAGGAGAGTGACGGGAGGAAGAGGGGGCGAGGAGAGTGACGGGAGGAAGAGGGGGCGAGGAGAGTGACGGGAGGAAGAGGGGGCGAGTGACGGGAGGAAGAGGGGGCGAGTGACGGGAGGAAGAGGGGGAGAGGAGAGTGACAGGAGGAAGAGGAGAGTGACAGGACGAAGAGGGAGGGACTAACAGGAGGAGAGTGACAAGAAGAGGAGAGTAACAAGAAGAGGAGAGTGACAGGAAGAGGAGAGTGACAGGAAGAGGAGAGTGACAGGAAGAGGAGAGTGACAGGAAGAGGAGAGTGACAGGAAGAGGAGAGTGACAGGAAGAGGAGAGTGACAGGAAGAGGAGAGTGACAGGAAGAGGAGAGTGACAGGAAGAGGAGAGTGACAGGAAGAGGAGAGTGACAGGAAGAGGAGAGTGACAGGAAGAGGAGAGTGACAGGAAGAGGAGAGTGACAGGAAGAGGAGAGTGACAGGAAGAGGAGAGTGACAGGAAGAGGAGAGTGACAGGAAGAGGAGAGTGACAGGAAGAGGAAGAGGAAGAGGGAGACAGGAGGAGGAAGAGGGAGACAGGAGGAGGAAGAGGGAGACAGGAGGAGGAAGAGGGAGACAGGAGGAGGAAGAGGGAGACAGGAGGAGGAAGAGGGAGACAGGAGGAGGAAGAGGGAGACAGGAGGAGGAAGAGGGAGACAGGAGGAGGAAGAGGGAGACAGGAGGAGGAGGAGGGAGACAGGAGGAGGAGGAGGGAGACAGGAGGAGGAGGAGGGAGACAGGAGGAGGAGGAGGGAGACAGGAGGAGGAGGAGGGAGACAGGAGGAAGAGGAGAGTGACTGGAGAAGAGAGTGGCGGGAGGAGGAGGGAGAGGGTGATGGGAGGGAGGGCGTGAATGTTGGGAAAAGGAGGGGTGGGTGTCGGGGGGGCAGAGAAAATAAAATGGAGAAGCTGGAGGTGTTGGGGCATTGGGATGATGGTAGTTGTATGGAGTGGCAGGAGGATCGCTGAGCAGGAGAGGACAGACCTGGCCGGGGGTAGTAGGGGGTTGGCGCTCTGGTCCGTGGTGATGTGGGGGCCACTCATGACGAGTGAGTCAGGTTATGAGGGGCCATGTTGGGGCTTTCTGTTGCGGCCGGACCCCTGACCTTGTGTCTCTTGCCCCCGCACAGGACGACCCCCGACAGAAGGTTCGCCTGAACACTTTTGGCTTCTTCACTGACGGTTACATGAATGTGACGGTCACCAGCCTCTCTATAAAGGGCTTCAGCAACCTCCCGGAAGTGGGCAACTGGCTGGTACGTGGCGGATGTGTTGGGTGGGCCTCGCGGGTGGTCCCGTCTCTGGGTGGGTCTCGCACTGTACACTGGGTGGTCACCAGTGCGGCTGCTCTTAGCTTCCTTTGATGGCTGGAGGCTGTCGCCCAGGAATATTATATTGCTTTATCCTCCTCATTCAGCCAGTTTTTTTGGCCGTGCTCCTGTATATCTGGGTGTCTACCCCAGTGGTCCCTGTATATCTGGTGACCGCCCCAGCAATCCCTGTATATCCGGTGACTGCCCCGGTGGTCCCTGTATATCCGGTGACTACCCGGTGGTCCCTGTATATCCGGTGACTACCCCGGTGGTTCCTGTATATCCGGTTGACCGCCCCGGTGGTCCCTGTATATCCGGTTGACCGCCCCGGTGGTCCCTGTATATCCGGTTGACCGCCCCGGTGGTCCCTGTATATCCGGTTGACCACCCCGGTGGTCCCTGTATATCCGGTGACCGCCCCGCTGGTCCCTGTATATCCGGTGACCGCCCCGCTGGTCCCTGTGTATCCGGTGACTGCCCCGGTGGTCCCTGTATATCCGGTGACTGCCCCGGTGGTCCCTGTATATCCGGTGACTGCCCCGGTGGTCCCTGTATATCCGGTGACTGCCCCGGTGGTCCCTGTATATCCGGTGACTGCCCCGGTGGTCCCTGTATATCCGGTGACTGCCCCGGTGGTCCCTGTATATCCGGTGACTGCCCCGGTGGTCCCTGTATATCCGGTGACTGCCCCGGTGGTCCCTGTATATCCGGTGACTGCCCCGGTGGACCCTGTATATCCGGTGACCGACCCGGCGGTCCCTGTATATCCGGTGACCGCCCCGGCGGTCCCTGTATATCCGGTGACCGCCCCGGCGGTCCCTGTATATCCGGTGACCGCCCCGGTGGTCCCTGTATATCTGGTGACCGCCCCGGTGGTTCCTGTATAGCCGGTGACCGCCCCGGTGGTCCCTGTGTATCCGGTGACCGCCCCGCTGGTCCCTGTATATCCGGTGACCGCCCCGCTGGTCCCTGTGTATCCGGTGACCGCTCCGGTGGTCCCTGCATTTGTTTTGGGGGTCTTGCGTCCTTGTCGTCACCTTCCCTCTGTGTTTCTCTTGCAGTTTGGCTTCAGTTTGGACCGAACCAAGAATGACGGCTTCTCCACTTATCTGGTAAGCGCTCGGGGGGGTACTTTCCATAAAACGTTGCCCCCCTCCCCCCTTATTCCTATCAATCTGTGATCCTCAGACACATGGAATCCTCTTCCTGGCCCGTTAGGTGCTCCGGTTCTGTCCCTCTCCATGCTTTACACTGCAGCCCTGATCACTTTCTCCAGCTTACCTGTGTTCCATAGATGTTTTTGTGCATTTTCTCTTCCAGGACCAGGAACTCCATGACTGCATCCTGAAGAAGATGGACAGTCGCCCCAAAGATGCCGCCCTCCTGCAGCTCAACTTCTCCGATAGAAGGTGATCTTTTCAGGTTTTCCTTCGCCGCCTTCTGTCACTGGGCGTCTTACACCATCGTCTTCCTCTTCCCTCCCGCACAGCGTTTGTGTGAGCACCGCCGATGACAACCTCCTACCCCGCCTCGTCTTCACCATCCCGAAGGAGGAGGATAAGAGTTCTGCCACTCAGAGCGCCGCGGAGAAGCCGGAGCCCAAGCCCCCCGCCGGGAAGAAGGAGCGCAGAGACGCAGGTACCGCTGAGCCCCGGCCGCCTGCAACACTCTGCTGCTGCTTTCTGTTAGCGCTCGGCTTCAGATCGGCATAGACAGGGTTTGTATGGAGTAAAGGCCGATGTGCTGCATTGATGGAGATCTAGTGGATCCCTAAGGGCTGTTGTAAACATTACGTCTCCCACAGTGCATCTGGACAGGCAGTGGGTTACTGACTGAAGGGTTTGTTTGAAAGCAAAAATAAATATCTATTTGATGCTATTTCTATTTCCTGTCTGATGACGAATCGTTTGAGAATCCCAGTGCATGCTGGGATACCAAAACAAAGCGTCATCAGGGGGCAGAGTGTGTGGCAGCGAAGCGTCATCATGACACTCGTTTCAGGGGCTGGTTTGTACCTGCTTTGTCTGCCTTTCCCTACAATGTCTGGCCCTCCCGCCATTGCCGCCTTTTTCTGGCCCTCCCGCCGTTGCCGCCTTTTTCTGGCCCTCCCGCCGTTGCCGCCTTTTTCTGGCCCTCCCGCCGTTGCCGCCTTTTTCTGGCCCTCCCGCCGTTGCCGCCTTTTTCTGGCCCTCCCGCCGTTGCCGCCTTTTTCTGGCCCTCCCGCCGTTGCCGCCTTTTTCTGGCCCTCCCGCCGTTGCCGCCTTTTTCTGGCCCTGTTCTTGCAGGGAGGGGGCAGCAGATGCGGTCCCTGCCACAGACTCTGCCCCCTGATGACACTTTGTTTTATTATCCCAGCATGCACTGCGAATCTCAAACTATTCATCATCAGACAGGAAATAGAAGCAAAAAATAGAACAGTAATTAGAGTGCGGAGGGGACAGGAGGGAATCGATTCAAGCGTCACATAGAAAGGATATAAATTTTACTTTTGCTTTTGGATTCTCCCTTTAACTGTTAATTAATGCGGTCCTAATATTTTTTTGTCAATCTTGCCATATGAGGCTTTTTTTTGCGGGACGAGTTGTACTTTTAAATGAAACCATAAGTTTTGCCATATAGTGTACTGGAAAACATTTCAAATGCAGAAACATTGCAAAAAAAATGCGATTGCAGGATTGTTTTTGGGGTATTTAATTCACAGTGTTCACTGTCTGGTAAAACTGATGTGACGGTGCGATGCCTGAGGTCGGTGCGAGTTCGTAGACACCAAACATGAATAGGTTTACCGTTATCTATGGGGTTAAAAAAAATCAGAATTTTGTCCAAAAATTTGTCAAAAATTTTCACTTTTTTTCCGCGACCCATAGCGTTCTCATTTTTCGGGATCTGGGGCTCAGTGACGGTTTATTTTTCCTGCCTCAAGCTGACGGTTTTAACAGTGCCATTTTTGCGCAGATGCTACGTTTTGGTCGCCATTTATTGCATTTTGCGCAAAATTTGCGGCAACGAATAAATGTAATTTTGGAGTTTGGAATTTTGTTGCAGTTTACCGATCAGATTAATTCATTTTACTGTATATTTTGATCGACATTTCTGAACGCGGCGATACCAAATATGTGGATATTTTATATATTTTTAACCGTTTCATTTTCAATGGGGAGAAAGGAGGTGATTTGAACTGTTTTTTTTTTTGTTTTTGTTTTTTTATATTCATAATTTTTAAAACTTTTTATTTTTTACTTTACTAGATGAATCAGCAGTCTGATCGCTGATTCATTTCTGCTGATCAGAGCTGCACAGCTGTGATCATCAGAAATGCAGCATTACTGTTAGAGGCGGCGCTCTGTCGGCTGTAACAGGAACTACGTCATGATAGCGACAGGAGTCATCAATTGACCCGTTGCTACCATGGCAACCATCGCCTTTTCGTGATCGCGTCCCCGGGCCTCATATTGCTGTGGGTAAAGGCGCGATTCCCACCACGGCCATTTAAATCCTGTAGACATGTGCAGGAATCTCTGCCGGCTCACTGCAGCAGCCGGCAGGGATTACCCCGACATGACTTAGGATGTACCAGTATGTCCTCGGTTGTTAAGGGGTAACGACCTGGACTGTATATCACTCATCCATATTTTGGAAGTTTCTGGAAAAGCCTCTAATCCTATTATATTAAATTCATACAGACGTAAAAAAAAAGACAAACCCAGATGAAAAGACTGAGAACAAGCCGGAAAATGAAGCGGACGGCAAGGGGGACAACAAGGTGGACGGCAAGGCGGACCCCAAGCCGGCCGACAAGACCAAGGCGGCCGACAAGGACAAGGTGGACCCCAAGGCGGCCGACAAGGACAAGGTGGACCCCAAGGCGGCCGACAAGGACAAGGCGGACCCCAAGCTGAACGACAAGGACAAGACGGAGCCCAAGCTGGACGACAAGAACAAGGTGGACCCCAAGCTGGCTGACAAGGCCAAGGCGGACCCCAAGCTGGCTGACAAGGCCAAGATGGACCCCAAGCCAGACGACAAGGAGAAGATGGACCCCAAGCCGGACGACAAGGGCAAGGTGGACACCAAGCTGGACCCCAAGGCCAGTAAAACTGACAACAAAGAGCAAAAAAAAAACACAGTAAGTTTGGTGTGATAGAAGATTATAGAGTATTTCTAAATTCTGCCATTAAGGGGGTCTCTTGAAGCTACAGGTCCGGACCTGAGGCTGCACGACTGAGAGGTTCACACATGCCCCCCTGATCAGTATCCTCCATATCAATCCTCATTTTACTAATTGCTGTGCCCTCCTTCAGTTCTGCCTGGCAGTCAGTCCACCGCCCTCCCATCCCCCGCACAATGTGGAGACGCCTGATTGAATCTTTGCTTGTAAAACCTGATCTGTCAGCGGCTCACTGTTTTATTTTCCATCTGAGCTGTGTGGGTCAGGACGGGGTTAAAATCCTCAGGTTACATCATCAATATGTGACCAGTTCCTCCGGGTGTCGCCTCTCATCCCCTCATTTTATATAAGACACAGCGCCACATATTGGGTTGTGGCCGGGTCGGATACTGCAGCTCTTTCACATTGACTGGAAACCATCCTAACAATTTGACATGCAGCAATGATGGGGCTGGAGTCCGGGGAGGTGTCGGTGAGGGAGCGAGTAGTCTGTGATGTGTGATGGGGCCGTTCCCTTTCCTAATGTCCCCTGTGTCATTGCAGTGTTATCAGATGCTGGTGAAGGACGGCGTGGCCTCATTTCAGGTAAGTCATGAAGACGAGGTGCACTTCTATCACCCGGCGCTGGTCCATATCGGCGTCTTCTATTCATCCGTCTTCTTTTTTCTTAGTTCTCGTTCAATGTGACCAAGCCAGAGATGGAGGGGCAGTACAGCCTGTACTTCCACAGCTGCATCAGCGACAGCCGGCAGCTGAACCCCTTCAGTCTGGATGTGAGTGCACCCCCGAATGTGTCTGGTCAGTGGCCCTTGGTACTGGACAGACAACCTCTTCTCAATGTCCCCTAGTACTGGGCGGACAACCTCTTCTCACTGGCCCCTAGTACTGGGCGGACAACCTCTTCTCAATGTCCCCTAGTCCTGGGCGGACAACCTCTTCTCAATGTCCCCTAGTACTGGGCGGACAACCTCTTCTCAATGTCACCTAGTACTGGGCGGACAACCTCTTCTCAATGTCCCCTAGTACTGGGCGGACAACCTCTTCTCAATGTCCCCTGGTACTGGGCGGACAACCTCTTCTCGATGTCCCCTAGTACTGGGCGGACAACCTCTTCTCGATGTCCCCCTAGTACTGGGCGGACAACCTCTTCTCGATGTCCCCCTAGTACTGGGCGGACAACCTCTTCTCGATGTCCCCCTAGTACTGGGCGGACAACCTCTTCTCGATGTCCCCTAGTACTGGGCGGATAACCTCTTCTCGATGTCCCCTAGTACTGGGCGGATAACCTCTTCTCGATGTCCCCCTAGTACTGGGCAGACAACCTCTTCTCGATGTCCCCCTAGTACTGGGCAGACAACCTCTTCTCGATGTCCCCCTAGTACTGGGCAGACAACCTCTTCTCGATGTCCCCCTAGTACTGGGCAGACAACCTCTTCTCGATGTCCCCCTAGTACTGGGCGGATAACCTCTTCTCGATGTCCCCTAGTACTGGGCGGATAACCGCTTCTCGATGTCCCCTAGTACTGGGCGGATAACCGCTTCTCGATGTCCCCCTAGTACTGGGCGGACAACCTCTTCTCGATGTCCCCCTAGTACTGGGCAGACAACCTCTTCTCGATGTCCCCTAGTACTGGGCGGATAACCTCTTCTCGATGTCCCCCTAGTACTGGGTGGACAACCTCTTCTCGATGTCCCCTAGTACTGGGCGGACAACCTCTTCTCGATGTCCCCTAGTACTGGGCGGACAACCGCTTCTCGATGTCCCCTAGTACTGGGCGGACAACCTCTTGTCGATGTCCCCTAGTACTGGGCGGATAACCTCTTCTCGATGTCCCCCTAGTACTGGGCGGACAACCTCTTCTCGATGTCCCCTAGTACTGGGCGGACAACCTCTTCTCGATGTCCCCTAGTACTGGGCGGACAACCGCTTCTCGATGTCCCCTAGTACTGGGCGGACAACCGCTTCTCGATGTCCCCTAGTACTGGGCGGACAACCTCTTCTCGATGTCCCCTAGTACTGGGCGGACAACCTCTTTTCAGTGTCTCCTAGTACTGGGCGGACAACCTCTTCTGTCGGGAGACCCCCGATCAGGCCAGACACTGCGGTCCACATAGGCTCATGTGAACGCAGCCCAGTCACCGCTAGCTTTGTCCAATATATAAAAATAATCTTATTTTGTAAAACTCCCATCTATAAAATTATCAAAATAATAGTCATAGTGTAAATGCCGTAAAAAACCCCATAGGCCTGAAACTTACATTTTTTGTTTATAAATATATATGATTTTTAGGAAATGTCAAATTAAGCCCCTTTTTTTTTATTTTTTGCTTTTTAACCCCTTATTGACATAAGACGTATCGGGAACGGCCTAAGTCATTTCTGTGTAATCCCCACCGGCTGCTGCGGTGAGCCAGCGCTGATCCCTGCATATGTCTGCTGATTTGAACAGCAGACATATGTGGTTATCAGGCACAGGTGGATCCGCGATCCACCCGTGCCTGTTAACCCCTTATATTGTGCTGTCCAAATGTGACAGCACAATTTAAATGGCCGTGGCAGGGAAATCATTCTGATCAACAGAAATGAATGAGCGATCAGACAGCTGATCCTTATAGTCCCATAAAGGGACTAGCAAAATAAAGAAAAATGTCAAAAATAAAGTTTTAAAAAAAATTTAAAACCTAAAAGTTCAAATCACCCCCCCCCATTCGCCTCATTGAAAAAAACTGTTAAAAAAATATAATATACACACATTTGGTATCGCCGCGTTCAGCAAAGCCCGATCTATCAAAATATAAAATCAATTAATCTGATTGGAACTTTTTTGCCGCTACGCAGTTTACCAAACGCCAAAATTTAAGGTTTTTTTTTTTTGTTTCAAATTTTGAGAAAAATGCAATAACAGGCGATCAAAATGTAGCATCTGCGCAAAAATGGTACCGTCAAAAACGTCAGCGCGAGACGCCAAAAATAAGCAGTCACTGAGCCATAGATCCCGAAAAATGAGAGCACGGAAAATGGCGCCACTTTTTTTGGACAAATTTCAGAATTTTTTTTTTAACCCCTTAGATAAAAGTTAACCTATACATGTTTGGTGTCTATGAACTCGCACCGACCTCAGGCATCACACCCACACATCAGTGTTACCACATAGTGAACACGGTGAATAAAATATCCCAAAAACATCATGCAATCGCTCTTTTTTTTTGCAATTTTTCCGCACTTGGAATTTTTTTTGCCTTTTTCCAGTACACTATATGGTAAAACTCATGGTTTTATTTAAAAGTACAACTCGTCCCGCAAAAAACAAGCCCTCATATGGCGAGATTGATGGAAAAATAAAAAATGTTACGGCTCTTGGAAGAAGGGGAGGAAGAAAAACAAAAACATCGCTCGGGGGTGACGGGGATAATGAAGTTTCAAATTTATTTTTGAACAGTAAAATCCTTAATCTAAATTCTGGAAGTTATAATGTGGCCATAATGGCACCGGCGTGGGGGGTTGTGATGGCGCCAGGTCGTTTTTACCATAAAAATAAAACCCAAAACATCATTTCACCAAGTTTTAAGAGTCTGTTGCTTCTCTTCTTTGCAGATCTCCATCACCGAGAGGAACCCCGAGAGCTTCTTGTCTGCGGATGAGATCCCTCTGCCCAAACTCTACATCTCCATGGCCCTGTTCTTCTTCGTCTCCGGTCTGGTTTGGGTTCACATCCTCCGGAAGCGCAGGTGCCGCACCGTCTCTGTCCTTTCTCCCTCCATCCGTCGGTGTGCTGGATGCTTGTATGATAAATTTGTGTCTCCTATATGTGCGGGAATATGAATATTACCTCCAGTAGTTACATAGTGTCATTTCCCAGATCCGGGACATTCATCTGTCCATATTCTGCAAATATGGCCACCGCAGTAGTGACCGTGTACGGAGCGGAGCTTGTATTACATTGTGTCCCGATTCCCTTCACATCGGGTCCTGCAGTGAGACTCGGGTGACGTCTGGGGGTCCGGCACCGCGTGCCCCTTGCTGGGTGTTACGGCTGTTGATAAATGCTCAACGGTGGCTCCAGTGTGGAAAGGGTTAATAATGGCCGCCCCCCCTCTCTGTTCCAGAAATGATGTATTCAAGATCCACTGGCTGATGGCCGCGCTGCCCTTCACCAAGTCGCTCTCGTTGGTTTTCCACACGGTAGGCTCCTGACACCCCAAAATCCTAGGCCCCCAGTGATGGAGGATATCCGGACACGAGTCTCTGCCGCTCACTAATGCTGCCCGTTTTCTCCCCAGATCGACTATCACTATATCGCCACTCAGGGGTATCCGATCGAGGGCTGGGCCGTGGTGTACTACATCACCCATCTGTAAGTATCCGGGCACGGTCGTGTGTCCGCACTGACCCCTTACATAGCCGGGGATATTACCCCCAGACCTCACTATGGAGGAGATTGTGCAGAGAAGGTGTACAGGTATATACCAGGCCGATGGGGGGGGCTCTGGTGAGTGGGGATGCCTGTGATAAATGTGCAGCAGACTGACTGATACTGGCTCCTCTGGGGACGGGATACTCTTAAGCCATAGGGAAGGTGAGAAGCCCGGACCAGCGGGGACGACGCAGCGGAAAAGATCAGGGAGGACAGGAGATGGGGAGCACTGAATGCACCTGGAGAGGAGTCACACAGAAGAATACACAGTACAGTTCAAAAGTTTGGGGTCACTCACCACTTTACAGGGAACTCCCCCTAGTGGTGGCTGCAGACAGGATCTTATCATGTATCTCTGTATACAGGGCGCTCCCCCTAGTGGTGACTGCAGACAGGATCTTATCATGTATCTCTGTATACAGGGAGCACCCCCTAGTGGTGGCTGCAGACAGGATCTTATCATGTATCTCTGTATACAGGGAGCTCCCCCTAGTGGTGACTGCAGACAGGATCTTATCATGTATCTCTGTATACAGGGAGCTCCCCCTAGTGGTGGCTGCAGACAGGATCTTATCATGTATCTCTGTATACAGGGAGCTCCCCCTAGTGGTGGCTGCAGACAGGATCTTATCATGTATCTCTGTATACAGGGAGCTCCTCCTAGTGGTGGCTGCAGGCAGGATCTTATCATGTATCTCTGTATACAGGGAGCTCCCCCTAGTGGTGACTGCAGACAGGATCTTATCATGTATCTCTGTATACAGGGAGCTCCCCCTAGTGGTGGCTGCAGACAGGATCTTATCATGTAACTCTGTATACAGGGAGCTCCCCCTAGTGGTGGCTGCAGACAGGATCTTATCATGTATCTCTGTATATAGGGAGCTCCTCCTAGTGGTGGCTGCAGGCAGGATCTTATCATGTATCTCTGTATACAGGGAGCTCCCCCTAGTGGTGGCTGCAGACAGGATCTTATCATGTATCTCTGTATACAGGGAGCTCCCCCTAGTGGTGGCTGCAGACAGGATCTTATCATTTATCTCTGTATACAGGGCGCTCCCCCTAGTGGAGGCTGCAGACAGGATCTTATGTATCTCTGTATACAGGGAGCTCCCCCTAGTGGTGGCTGCAGGCAGGATCTTATCATGTATCTCTGTATACAGGGAGCTCTCCCTTGTGGAGGCTGCAGACAGGATCTTATCATGTATCTCTGTATATAGGGAGCTCCTCCTAGTGGTGGCTGCAGGCAGGATCTTATCATGTATCTCTGTATACAGGGAGCTCCCCCTAGTGGTGGCTGCAGACAGGATCTTATCATGTATCTCTGTATACAGGGAGCTCCCCCTAGTGGTGGCTGCAGACAGGATCTTATCATGTATCTCTGTATACAGGGAGCTCCCCCTAGTGGAGGCTGCAGACAGGATCTTATCATGTATCTCTGTATACAGGGAGCTCCCCCCAGTGGTGGCTGCAGACAGGATCTTATATACACTACAGTTCAAAGGTTTGGGGTCCCCAGACAATTTAGTCTTTTCCATCCTACTTGTATTTATCAGATGAGTTGTATAATGAATAGAGAATATCGTCCAGACAGTGACGAGGTTAAAAATAATCATTTTTACGTGAAATAATAATTTTCTCTTCACACTTTGCTTTCGTCACAGAACGCTCCTTTGCAGCAATTCCAGCTTTGCAGAACTTTGGCATTCTAGCTGTTAATTTGCGGAGGTAATCTGGAGATATTTCACCCCATGCTTCCCCCTCCACAAGTTGGATTGGGTTGATGGGCACTTTTTGGTACCATACGGTCAAGCTGCTCCCACAACAGCTCTATAGGGTTGAGATCTGGGGACTGGGCTGCCCCTCCATTACAGATAGATACCGGCTGCTGCTTCTTCCCTAAATAGGTCATGCATAATTTGGAGGTGGCTTTGGGTCATTGTCCTGTTGTAGGATGAAATTGGCTCCAATCAAGCGCTGTCCACAGGATATGGCATGGTAATGCAAAATGGAGTGATAGCCTTCCTTATTCAAAATCCCTTTTACCTTGTACAAATCTCCCACTTTACCAGCACCAAAGCAACCCCAGACCATCACACTACCTCCACCATGCTTGACAGGTGGCGTCAGGCAGTCTTCCAGCATCTTTTCAGTTGTTCTGCGTCTCACAAATGTTCTTCTGTGTGATCCAAACACCTCAAACTTGGATTCGTCTGTCCATAACACTTTTTCCAATTTTCCTCTGTCCAATGTCTGTGTTCGTTTGCCCATATTAATCTTTTCCTTTTATTAGCCAGTCTCAGATATGGCTTTTTCTTTGCCACTCTGCCCTGAAGGCCGGCATCCCGGAGTCGCCTCTTCACTGTAGACGGTGACACTGGCGTTTTGCGGGTACTATGTAATGAAGCTGCCAGTTGAGGACCTCTGAGGCGTCGATTTCTCACACTAGAGGCTGTAATGTACTTGTCTTGTTGCTCAGTTGTGCAGCGCCGCCTCCACTTCTCTTTCTACTCTGGTTAGAGCCTGTTTGTGCTCTCCTCTGAAGGGAGTAGTACACACCGTTGTAGGAAATCTTTAGTGTCTTGCCAATTTCTCGCATGGAATATCCTTCAATTCTAAGAACAAGAATAGACTGTCGAGTTTCACGTGAAAGTTCTTTTTCTGGCCATTTTGAGAGTTTAATGGAACCAACAAATGTAATGCTCCAGATTCTCAACTAGCTCAAAGGAAGGTCAGTTTTATAGCTTCTCTAATCAGCAAAACTGTTTTCAGCTGTGCTAACACACTTGCACAAGGGTTTTCAAGGGATTTCTAAACATCCATTAGCCTTCTAACACAGCAAACACAATGTACCATTAGAACACTGGAGTGGTGGTTGTTGGAAATGGGCCTCTATACACCTATGTAGATATTGCATTAAAAGCCAGACGTTTGCAGCGAGAATAGTCATTTACCGCATTACAATGTATAGAGGGGATTTCTGTGTAATTTAATGTCAGCTTCATTGAAAAAAATAAGGAAATATCTAAGTGACCCCAAACTTTTGAACTGTAGTGTACAAGCCAAAACTTCCAGCAGGGATGTGGTTGATAGCAGAGAACCCGGTCCAGCGGCCACATCTGTAATCTGAGGACCGTCTCCGACTTCTTCGGCCTCCACGGTTCTTCTTCTGATTAGCTGGTCTTGTTGTGTCGTGCCAGGCTGACTAATGAGATGAAGATGCTGGAGGCCGTACCTAGGGCTCCCTTCCAGCAGCCTGAAATTACAGTCTTGTGGATCAATTTGCACCACTTCTATCACAGACTGATGTGCAATAAGGAGGGGCGAGGTAACACCAGAGACGGATGTACAATAAGGAGGGACGAGGTAACAGCAGAGACGGATGTGCAATAAGGAGGGGCGAGGTAACACCAGAGACGGATGTGCAATAAGGAGGGGCGAGGTAACAGCAGAGACGGATGTGCAATAAGGAGGGGCGAGGTAACACCAGAGACGGATGTGCAATAAGGAGGGGCGAGGTAACAGCAGAGACGGATGTGCAATAAGGAGGGGTGAGGTAACGGCAGAGACGGATGTGCAATAAGGGGGGGCGAGGTAACAGCAGAGACAGATGTGCAATAAGGGGGGGCGAGGTAACAGCAGAGACAGATGTGCAATAAGGGGGGGCGAGGTAACAGCAGAGACGGATGTGCAATAAGGAGGGTCGAGGTAACAGCAGAGACGGATGTGCAATAAGGAGGGTCGAGGTAACAGCAGAGACAAATGTGCAATAAGGAGGGACGAGGTAACAGCAGAGACAAATGTGCAATAAGGAGGGGCGAGGTAACAGCAGAGACGGATGTGCAATAAGGAGGAGCGAGGTAACAGCAGAAACGGATGTGCAATAAGGAGGGTCGAGGTAACAGCAGAGACTGATGTGCAATAAGGAGGGACGAGGTAACAGCAGAGACGGTTGTGCAATAAGGAGGGACGATGTAACAGCAGAGACGGATGTGCAATAAGGAGGGGCGAGGTAACAGCAGAGACAGATGTGCAATAAGGAGGGACGATGTAACAGCAGAGACGATGTGCAATAAGGAGGGGCGAGGTAACAGCAGAGACGGATGTGCAATAAGGAGGGGCGGGGTAACAGCAGAGACTGATGTGCAATAAGGAGGGGCGAGGTAACAGCAGAGACGGATGTGCAATAAGGAGGGGCGAGGTAACAGCAGAGACGGATGTGCAATAAGGAGGGGCGAGGTAACAGCAGAGACGGATGTGCAATAAGGAGGGGCGAGGTAACAGCAGAGACGGATGTGCAATAAGGAGGGGCGAGGTAACAGCAGAGACGGATGTGCAATAAGGAGGGGCGAGGTAACAGCAGAGACGGATGTGCAATAAGGAGGGGCGAGGTAACAGCAGGGACGGATGTGCAATAAGGAGGGGGGAGGTAACAACAGAGACGGATGTGCAATAAGGAGGGACGAGGTAACAGCAGAGACGGATGTGCAATAAGGAGGGGCGAGGTAACAACAGACGGATGTGCAATAAGGAGGGGGAAGGTAACAGCAGAGAAGGATGTGCAATAAGGAGGGACGAGGTAACAGCAGAGACGGATGTGCAATAAGGAGGGGCGAGGTAACAACAGAGACGAATGTGCAATAAGGAGGGGCGAGGTAACAGCAGGGACGGATGTGCAATAAGGAGGGGCGTTGTAACAGCAGAGACGGATGTGCAATAAGGAGGGGCGAGGTAACAGCAGAGACGGATGTGCAATAAGGAGGGGCGAGGTAACAACAGACGGATGTGCAATAAGGAGGGGGGAGGTAACAACAGAGACGGATGTGCAATAAGGAGGGACGAGGTAACAGCAGAGACGGATGTGCAATAAGGAGGGGGCGAGGTAACAACAGACGGATGTGCAATAAGGAGGGGGAAGGTAACAGCAGAGAAGGATGTGCAATAAGGAGGGGCGAGGTAACAGCAGAGACGGATGTGCAATAAGGAGGGGCGAGGTAACAGCAGAGACGGATGTGCAATAAGGAGGGGCGAGGTAACAACAGACTGATGTGCAATAAGGAGGGGCGATGAGCTTGGTGTGAGGATTCATGGGTCGGGGCTGTAGGTGGATGAGGATGCTAGAAACCAGACGGACATTGCTATACTACCTGAATACTCGGACATGTCATATCTGCCATAAAAGGTCATGTGTGATGACATCACCGATGCTTGTAAGTTACCAGAGTTATCCCGCACAGCCTAGAACAGCGAGCAGACCATGGGAGAAGGAGCACGGCCCGGCGCTGGAGCCAGGACAGATGAGTATCGGACGCTGATCTCTGGAGCATACTCGCTGCTTGTGCGGTTTGTCAGTTTACAGAGCTGCGCTCACTGTTCTTCTCCAGCTGATGCAGAGTGCGGGTGTGCTGTGATATCCCCGACATTCACACATCATGTTACTTCCCGGTGTCAGTGCCTCCGCTGATTTGCTGCCAATGTTTGATAACGTGTATCTGCTCCGGTACTTACCCCAGAATTGTACCCGACAGGCGGAAACAATGGCTCCAGCGGTAATCCAGGGAATTCACATGTGTAAAACTTAACGTTTCTTTGTCGCTCCATTGGGAGACCCAGACAATTGGGTGTATAGCTTCTGCCTCCGGAGGCCACACAAAGTATTACACTCAAAAGTGTAACCCCTCCCCTCTGCCTATACACCCTCCCGTGCATCACGGGCTCCTCAGTTTTATGCTTTGTGTGGAAGGAGGCACACATCCACTCACACATCTCCATTTTAGTCAGCAGCAGCTGCTGATTGTATCGGTTGGAAGAAAAGAGGGCCCCCACGGGGCCCCCGGCATGCTCCCTTCTCACCCCACTAAGTCGGCGGTGCTGTTAAGGTTGAGGTACCCATTGCGGGTACGACGGCCGGAGCCTCATGCCGTGTTTCCTTCTCCATCCCTTAGGGCTCTGGTAGAAGTGGGATCCGAAGCGGTCATCCAGGTTCTGGGACCGTGCTCCCTCCGCAGCCCCTGAGGGAATCTGCTGGACAGGAGCTTATCTATCCTCAGGGACAGGGCCCTGCATCCACGAGGTACTCTGTGTCCCCATGGGGACTGTGTATGGAGCGCCTGGTTCCCGGACGCCGCAACTGGCTGCTGAATTGTGAAGACCGGGGACTACCGCGCCGACCGCGCCTGCTTGTCGGCCGCGGTATTAAATTTAGTCCCCGGCTTCATCGCGGCCTAGTGGCAAAACTCCCGCCCCCGGGCCTGTCGATCAGAGATAGGGGCGGGACAGCCGACCTGACGTCGGATGTGAGGGCCGGGGCATCCTGTATGCTCCCTCCCCCCTCACTGATCACTGTGGGGACCCCAGATTCCCGCACTTTTCCTAACGCCGCCCACGGCTTCACTCCTCCCCTGAGAGCTCCGGCAGCCATTTTTCGGACATTCTGCCGGTGGAGAATCACAGAGAACAGCTCTGCAGCTCTGGGAGACCAAGGCAGGGAATCTGGAGCACACACACCCCGCTTTTTAGCGGTCGGTAAGCCGCACCGGTCACTCGGTGTTGGTCCCCCTGGGTGCCGGTATAGATACGTATATATATATATACTTATTTCTGTTCGGCCGGGCTGTATACCCTTTTTTCTATATACCCTCAGTGATCACGCTCCTAGGACACAACAGCATGTCGTCCACAAGGAGCAAGGGCACTAAAGCACAGGGTTTCTTTGCGACATGTACCTCTTGTGGGGCTATGTTACCTGCGGGTTCCACCTACCCTCACTGTGAGCAATGCTCGGCCCCTGTTACGCTTGCTCAGCCGGAGCCTCGGTCACTAGTGGGCCCCTCGGCTCATGTAGACCCCCCTGCTTCCACTGTCCAGGTGGCAGCGACAGAGTTTGCAGTTTTTGCTGAAAAGCTCTCAGAGTCACTCTCACAATCCATGGCTCAGTCTATGGACAAATGGTCTGCCAAGCTGCTTGAAGCTTTGCAGTCCAGACCGGTCCTTACACAGGCCCCGGACCCTGTTAGATCGGCGCCTCCAGGTCCCTCTCGGTCCACCCCGGCCGGGGTGGGCCCTAGGTCTCACGTGGAGGACTCCTCCACGGACCACAGTCCCAGGCCAGCTAAGCGGGCTCGCTTGGAATCATCCCCGACTTCCTCACGCTGCTCGGGGTCTCAGCTTGAGGGCTCTCTAGAGGATGAGGCGGAGGTCGCAGCTCAGGGCTCGGACCCTGATGTTGCTCTCAATCTTGATACACCTGAAGGGGACGCCATAGTAAATGATCTTATCTCGTCCATCAACCAGGTGTTAGATATATCTCCCCCGCCGCCACCTGTAGAGGAGTCGGCCTCTCAGCAGGAGAAACACCAGTTTCGGTTTCCCAAACGTACACGGAGTGCATTTTTTGATCACTCTAACTTCAGGGATGCCATCCAGAAGCCCAGAGCGGTTCCGGACAAGCGCTTTACTAAGCGCCTCACTGACACACGTTACCCCTTCCCCGCTGACGTAGTTAAGGGTTGGGCTCAATGTCCTAAGGTGGATCCCCCAGTCTCCAGATTGGCGGCTAGATCTGTGGTTTCGGTTGCAGATGGCTCATCACTAAAAGATGCCACTGACAGGCAGATAGAACTCCTGGTGAAATCCATTTATGAGGCCATGGGAGCGTCTTTTGCCCCGGCTTTTGCAGCCGTGTGGGCACTCCAAGCTATCTCAGCTTGTCTGGCTGAGATTAATGCGGTCACACGTACGTCTGCCCCGCAGGTTGCATCTTTAACCTCTCAGGCGTCAGCGTTTTCTTCCTACGCCATGAACGCAGTCCTAGACTCTGCTAGCCGTACAGCGGTGGCATCCACTAATTCTGTTGCAGTCCGCAGGGCCATGTGGCTGCGCGAATGGAAGGCAGACTCGTCTTCCAAGAGGTTCTTAACCGGTTTGCCGTTTTCTGGCGAGAGATTGTTTGGCGAACGATTGGATGAGATTATTAAGGAATCCAAGGGAAAGGACTCCTCCTTACCCCAGTCCAAACCCAAGAGACCTCAGCAACGAAAAATACAATCGAGGTTTCGGTCCTTTCGTCCCTCCGCCAAGCCACAGTCCTCTTCGTCCAATAGACAGGACAAAGGCCAGAGGAACTCCTATGCGTGGCGGTCTAAGTCACGCCCCCAAAAGACCGCCAAAGGCACTGCCCCCAAGGCGGCCTCCTCATGACTCACGGCATCCCCGAACCGCATCCTCGGTCGGTGGCAGGCTCTCCCGCTTTCGCGACGCCTGGTGGCCACATGTTCAAGACCGATGGGTGAGAGACATCCTGTCTCACGGTTACAGGATAGAGTTCAGCTCTCGTCCTCCGACTCGTTTCTTCAGAACCTCCCCGCCCCCCCGCGCGGGCAGACGCACTTTTTCAAGCAGTGGACGCTCTGAAAAAAGAAGGAGTTGTGACCCCCGTTCCCACTCAGGAACAGGGTCGCGGTTTTTACTCCAACTTATTCGTGGTGCCAAAGAAAGACTGATCATTCCGTCCCGTTCTGGACCTCAAATTGCTCAACAAACACGTGAGGACCAGACGATTCCGGATGGAATCTCTCCGCTCGGTCATCGCCTCGATGTCACAAGGAGACTTCCTCGCATCGATCGACATCAAGGATGCCTATCTCCATGTGCCGATCGCACCAGAACATCAACGCTTTTTGCGTTTCGCCATCGGGGACGAACACCTTCAGTTCGTGGCATTGCCCTTCGGCCTGGCGACAGCCCCACGGGTTTTCACCAAAGTCATGGCATCAGTTGTGGCGGTCCTGCATTCTCAGGGGCACTCGGTGATTCCCTACTTAGACGATCTCCTAGTCAGGGCACCTTCTCGGGCGGCGTGTCAACACAGCCTTACCGTCGCTCTGGAGACCCTCCAGCAGTTCGGGTGGCTCATCAACTTCCCAAAATCCAAGTTGACACTGACCCAATCTCTGACCTATCTAGGGATGGAGTTTCATACACACTCAGCGGTAGTCAAGCTACCACTAGACAAACAGCTGTCACTGCAGGCAGGGGTGCAATCTTTGATTCAGACTCAGTCGCACCCCTTGAGACTCCTCATGCACTTCCTGGGGAAGATGGTGGCAGCGATGGAAGCAGTGCCTTTCGCTCAATTCCATCTGCGCCCGCTCCAGTGGGACATTCTCCACAAATGGGACAGGAGGTCGAACTCTCTCGACAGGAACGTCTCTCTTTCCCTTGCAACAAAGACGTCTCTTCAGTGGTGGCTTCTTCCCACTTCTCTATCACAGGGAAAATCCTTCCTGCCCCCAACCTGGGCTGTGGTCACCACGGACGCGAGCCTGTCAGGGTGGGGAGCGGTGTTCCTCCATCACAGGGCTCAGGGAACCTGGACTCCGATAGAGTCTTCCCTTCAGATCAATGTCCTGGAGATAAGGGCAGTGTATCTGGCCCTATTGGCTTTCCAGCAGTTGCTGGAGGGCAGGCAGATCCGTATCCAGTCGGACAACGCCACTGCCGTCGCATACATCAACCACCAAGGCGGCACGCGGAGTCGTCAAGCCTTCCAGGAAGTCCGGCGAATTCTGCAGTGGGTGGAAGCCACAGCATCCACCATCTCCGCAGTTCACATACCGGGCGTAGAAAACTGGGAAGCAGATTTTCTCAGTCGTCAGGGCATGGATGCGGGGGAATGGTCCCTGCACCCAGAAGTGTTTCGAGAGATCTGTCGCCGCTGGGGAACGCCGGACGTCGATCTCATGGCGTCACGGCACAACAACAAGGTCCCAGCCTTCATGGCACGATCTCAAGATCACAGAGCTCTGGCGGCGGACGCATTAGTTCAGGATTGGTCGCAGTTTCGACTGTCTTATGTATTTCCTCCTCTGGCAATGCTGCCCAGAGTACTACGTAAGATCAGGTCCGACTGCCGTCGCGCCATTCTCGTCGCTCCAGACTGGCCGAGGCGGTCATGGTACCCGGATCTGTGGCATCTCACAGTGGGTCAGCCGTGGGCGCTGCCAGACCGCCCAGACTTGCTGTCGCAAGGGCCATTTTTCCATCTGAATTCTGCGGCCCTCAACCTGACTGTGTGGCCATTGAGTCCTGGCTCCTAGCGTCTTCAGGGTTGTCTCAGGATGTCATTGCCACTATGAGACAGGCCAGGAAACCGACGTCCGCCAAGATCTATTACAGGTCTTGGCGGATTTTCTTGTCCTGGTGTTCTGATAAAGGTTTTACTCCCTGGCCTTTTGCCTTACCCACTTTTCTTTCCTTCCTTCAATCCGGAATGGATAAGGGGTTGTCACTTAGTTCTCTCAAAGGGCAAGTATCGGCACTCTCAATATTCTTTCAAAAGCGCCTGGCCAGGCTTCCGCAGGTCCGCACGTTCCTGCAGGGAGTTTGCCACATAGTCCCACCTTACAAGCGCCCGCTTGAACCCTGGGACCTTAACAGGGTGCTAACGGCTCTTCAGAAACCGCCTTTTGAGCCGCTGCGGGATGTCTCCTTATCATGTCTTTCGCAGAAAGTGGCATTTCTAGTAGCAGTTACTTCACTCCGTAGAGTGTCGGAGCTGGCAGCGCTGTCATGCAAAGCCCCCTTCCTGGTTTTTCACCAGGATAAGGTGGTTCTCCGTCCTGTTCCGGAATTTATCCCTAAGGTGGTATCGCCTTTTCATCTCAATCAGGATATCACCTTACCTTCATTTTGCCCTAATCCAATTCACCGCTTTGAAAAGGATTTGCACTCATTAGATCTAGTGAGAGCACTCCGGTTCTACGTGTCTCGCACAGCGCCCCTGCGCCGTTCAGATGCGCTCTTTGTCCTTGTGGCTGGTCAGCGTAAGGGTTCGCAGGCTTCCAGGTCAACCTTGGCTCGGTGGATCAAGGAACCGATTCTTGAAGCTTACCGTTCTTCGGGGCTTCCGATTCCTTCGGGGCTGAAAGCCCATTCTACCAGAGCCGTGGGGGCGTCCTGGGCATTGCGGCACCAGGCAATGGCTCTACAAGTGTGTCAGGCGGCTACGTGGTCTAGTATGCACACTTTCACAAAACACTATCAGGTGCATACCTATGCTTCGGCAGACGCCAGTCTAGGTAGGCGAGTCCTTCAGGCGGCGGTTGCCCACCTGTAAGAGGGAGTCGTGTCGGCTCTTGTTATCGAGGTATTCTTTTACCCACCCAGGGACTGCTTTTGGACGTCCCAATTGTCTGGGTCTCCCAATGGAGCGACAAAGAAGAAGGGAATTTTGTTTACTTACCGTAAATTCCTTTTCTTCTAGCTCCTATTGGGAGACCCAGCACCCGCCCCTGTGCCCTTCGGGCTAGTTGTTCTTTTGTGTACACATGTTGTTCATGTTCAATTGTTTCATGGTTTTCAGTTCTCCGAACATCCTTCGGATTGAATTTACCTTAAACCAATTTATAAGTTTCCTCCTTCCTGCTTTTGCACCAAAACTGAGGAGCCCGTGATGCACGGGAGGGTGTATAGCAGAGGGGAGGGGTTACACTTTTGAGTGTAATACTTTGTGTGGCCTCTGGAGGCAGAAGCTATACACCAATTGTCTGGGTCTCCCAATAGGAGCTAGAAGAAAAGGAATTTACGGTAAGTAAACAAAATTCCCTTCTTTTTATGATATTAGGATCTCCCCACTGTGCACATGTATAGTAACGCACTGCAGATGGTACTGTATGGACCTACGTGTCCTAAGACTGAACATTAAGGCTGCACATCACACCTATCCTCCTGAGACTGAACATTAAGGCTGCGCATCGCACATATCCTCCTGAGACTGAACATTAAGGCTGTGCATCGCACCTATCCTCCTGAGACTGAACATTAAGGCTGCGCATTGCACCTATCCACCTGAGACTGAACATTAAGGCTGCACATCGCACATATTCTTCTGAGACTGAACATTAAGGCTGCACATCGCACCTATCCTCCTGAGACTGAACATTAAGGCTGCGCATCGCACCTATCCTCCTGAGACTGAACATTAAGGCTGCACATCACACCTATCCTCCTGAGACTGAACATTAAGGCTGCGCATCGCACATATCCTCCTGAGACTGAACATTAAGGCTGTGCATCGCACCTATCCTCCTGAGACTGAACATTAAGGCTGCGCATTGCACCTATCCACCTGAGACTGAACATTAAGGCTGCACATCGCACATATTCTTCTGAGACTGAACATTAAGGCTGCGCATCGCACATATTCTTCTGAGACTGAACATTAAGGCTGCGCATCGCACCTATCCTCCTGAGACTGAACATTAAGGCTGCACATCGCACCTATCCTCCTGAGACTGAACATTAAGGCTGCTCATCGCACATATCCTCCTGAGGCTGAACATTAAGGCTGCGCATTACACCTATCCTCCTGAGACTGAACATTAAGGCTGCACATCGCACATATTCTCCTGAGACTGAACATTAAGGCTGCACATCGCACCTATCCTCCTAAGACTGAACATTAAGGCTGCGCATTGCACCTATCCTCCTGAGACTGAACATTAAGGCTGCACATCGCACCTATCCTCCTGAGACTGAACATTAAGGCTGCACATCGCACCTATCCTCCTGAGACTGAACATTAAGGCTGCTCATCGCACCTATCCTCCTGAGACTGAACATTAAGGCTGCACATCACACCTATCCTCCTGAGACTGAACATTAAGGCTGCGCATCGCACATATCCTCCTGAGACTGAACATTAAGGCTGTGCATCGCACCTATCCTCCTGAGACTGAACATTAAGGCTGCGCATTGCACCTATCCACCTGAGACTGAACATTAAGGCTGCACATCGCACATATTCTTCTGAGACTGAACATTAAGGCTGCACATCGCACCTATCCTCCTGAGACTGAACATTAAGGCTGCACATCGCACCTATCCTCCTGAGACTGAACATTAAGGCTGCACATCGCACATATTCTCCTGAGACTGAACATTAAGGCTGCTCATCGCACCTATCCTCCTGAGACTGAACATTAAGGCTGCTCATCGCACCTATCCTCCTGAGACTGAACATTAAGGCTGCACATCGCACCTATCCTCCTGAGACTGAACATTAAGGCTGCGCATTGCATCTATCCTCCTGAGACTGAACATTAAGGCTGCGCATCGCACCTATCCTCCTGAGACTGAACATTAAGGCTGCGCATCGCACCTATCCTCCTGAGACTGAACATTAAGGCTGCGCATTGCATCTATCCTCCTGAGACTGAACATTAAGGCTGTGCATCGCACCTATCCTCCTGAGACTGAACATTAAGGCTGCGCATCGCACATATCCTCCTGAGATTGAACATTAACCCCTTCACGACCGCGGGCCGTAAAATTACGTCCTATTTTAACGTGACTTAACGACCAGGGACGTAATTTTACGGCCTAAACTTCATTTGATTGCCGTCGCCATAGCAACGGCTTTCAAATGATGTCCCCTGCTGTTTCTTACAGCAGGGGACCTTTGCTTGACCCCAGGGGGGGCGGCATCGCCACCCCCTATCGACGATCGATGTGATTGGCTGTTCAAATCTGAACCGCCAACCACATCGATCGCACTAATTTCGGCAAAAATAATGCCCGAATTAGTGCGATCCTGTGAGATCCAGCTATGACATGCCGCAGCTGCTGCAGCATATCATAGGTGGACCTCAAACATGCCGCCCCCAGCCCCTGCAGCACTGATTGGAGCGATTGTGCTATGACGCGCAATCGCTCCAATCAGTGTGCAGTGGGGCGGTCTGATCTGCCGGTGGCCGCCCTCCCCAGGCCTGTGCTGGCCTGCGAGCCCTCCCCCAACATGTCGGCAGCGTGCAGTGGCTGGTACTTGTGGTACCACGCCACCGCCGCTGCTGCCGCCGCCGCCGCTGCTGCTGCACGTGAGTACTGTGCTCACTTTGCAGCCCGTGCGCGCTCCCGTGGTGCCCCTGCGCGCTGCCGTGATAGCCCCTGCCGTGCCCCCCCCGCGATCTGCTCCCCCCAACCCCCCCCCCCCCCCCGACATCCCGATCTGCTCCCCCCGCTTTCTGACTGCCTCCCCCATTATCTCTGTTCTGCTTCTGCAGCTCCCTCTCCGGTCTCCCCCTCTGCTCTCAGCCCCCCCTCTGCTCTCAGCCCCCCCTCTGCTCTCACCCCCCCTCTGCTCTCACCCCCCCCCCCCTCTGCTCTCACCCCACCCCCCTCTGCTCTCACCCCCCCCCTCTGCTCTCACCCCCCCCTGTCCCCCTCTGCTCTCCCCCGACGTCCTCTTACCTGTCTTCACCGGCCTGATCACATCTGCGTCCATCGCTGGGTCCTTCCTGGGCATTCTGCTGATCTGCCTGCTGCTCCTGTAAAGCTGTCCATCTCTCTGCCGTCTGTTCCTCTGCAGCTCTTCTGGTCAGTGTTCCTCCTGCTAGTCCTCTGGGTACTGTGAGTATAACTTTTTTTTTTTTCCGTATCCCCTGTCCATTTTTACACCTCATCCGTCAGTGCGTCCCGCCAAGCGCTGATCAGGAATGCAGATAACGGATCGGCATCCCTGCTCAATTTTTGGCGTGACTTTTTTCTTCGGCGCTCCATTGGGAGACCCAGACGATTGGGTGTATAGCACTGCCTCCGGAGGCCACACAAAGCAATTACACTAAAAAGTGTAAGGCCCCTCCCCTTCTGGCTATACACCCCCAGTGGGATCACTGGCTCACCAGTTTTCTGCTTTGTGCGAAGGAGGTCAGACATCCACGCATAGCTCCACTGTTTAGTCAGCAGTAGCTGCTGACTATGTCGGATGGAAGAAAAGAGGGCCCATATGGGGCCCCCAGCATGCTCCCTTCTTACCCCACTTGTGGTTTGTAAGGTTGAGGTACCCATTGCGGGTACGGAGGCTGGAGCCCACATGCTGTTTTCCTTCCCCATCCCCCTGAGGGGCTCTGAGGAAGTGGGATCTTACCGGCCTCCAAGCCCTGAGGCCGGGCTCCGTCCACAGACCCATTGAACCTGCTGGATAAGGAGCCGGGGTACCGTTCAGGGACAAGGCCCTGCAACTTTCAGGTACTCTGTGTCCCCGTACAGACAGGCACGCACACGCCAGACTTGCTGGGTGTGTTAGTGCGCCGGGGACAGTAGCGCTGCACGCTGGGGTTTGAGTCACAGCAGCTTAGCTGTGTGGATTCATGTGCTGGGAACTACCGCGCCGGCCACTCTCGGAGCGGCGGCGCGGCTGGGACTTGTAGTGCGCCGGGGACTTAGCGCCGACCGCGCTTTTACGGTGGCGGCGCTTATAAATTTAGTCCCCGGCTTTTGCGGCCTAGCTCCGCTTCGTTCCCGCCCCCTCCCTGTCAATCAGGGAATGGGACAGACGCTGTGCAATCGTCAGCGCCGAGGGCTGGAGCCTTATTTACATGCTCCAGCCCTCTCACTAGGCACAGTGGGACGCAGGTTTCCCGCTTTTGGTCTGAGCACGCCCAGGGCCCGCCCCCCCCTCCACAGGACGCCGGCAGCCATTCCTGCATGCAGTCTGGCTGGAGGACGGACACAGGCTCTGGGAGACCCAGACTAGGGATTTCTGGCGACCACACACCCGCGTTGGCGGGCGGTAAGCAGCACATTAGTGCTGGCCCCACTAGTGCCACAGTGTGTATTGATGTACTTTTTCCTATACCCCTATATTGCTCTGAGGAGACAGCAACATGTCATCCACAAAACGCAAGGGTGCCAAGGCACGGGCTGTATACTCTGCTTGTACAGCATGTGGGGCTAATCTACCAGCAGGCTCCAACGACCCTCATTGTGTGCAATGTTCAGTCCCAGTGGCACTTCGTCAGCCAGAGCATATGGTGGTGGTAGCCCAGGCTGAGACGCCTGTGAACCCTGCCCCGGTGACGGGGACAGAATTTGCAGTCTTTGCTGATAAAATGTCTGTGACTATGACAAAAATCCTGGAGACCTTGCAGTCCAGGCCAGTTGCTCAGACCATGGACACTGCTGTGGCTATGTTCCCAGGTCCCCCTCAGTTGGAACTAATCCGTACTTCAAGGGGGTCCCAGGCATCACAGGCTGAGGGCTCTGACTCTGATGACAGTCCCAGGCCGCCTAAGCGAGCTCGCTGGGAGAGACCCTCCACGTCATCACGCGGGTCAGGGTCTCAGCGAGAAGGGTCTCTATATGATGAGACAGAGGTGGGTGATCAGGAGTCTGGTCCTGACACCGCACTCAATTTGGATACGCCAGATGGTGACGCCATGGTAAATGACCTTATAGCGGCCATCAATAGGCTGTTGGATATTTCTCCACCAGCCCCTTCAGCAGAGGAGGCAGCTGCCCAGCAGGAGAAATTCCATTTTCTGTATCCCAAGCGTAAATTGAGTACTTTTCTGGACCACTCTGACTTCAGAGAATCAATCCAGAAACACCATGCTTATCCGGACAAGCGTTTTTCCAAACGTATGAAGGATACACGTTATCCCTTTCCCCCTGACGTGGTCAAACGCTGGACCCAGTGTCAAAAAGTGGACCCTCCAATATCCAGACTTGCAGCTAGATCCTTAGTTGCAGTGGAGGATGGGGCTTCACTTAAAGATGCCAATGACAGACAGATGGACCTTTGGTTGAAATCTGTCTATGAAGCTATTGGCGCGTCGTTTGCTCCAGCATTCGCGGCCGTGTGGGCGCTCCAAGCTATTTCAGCTGGTCTGGCACAGGTGGACTCTTTCTTAAGTCCAGCAGTGCCGCAAGTGGCGTCCTTAACTACGCAAATGACTGCGTTTGCGACCTACGCTATCAGTGCGGTACTAGACTCTACGAGCCGTACCTCAATGGCATCCGCCAACTCGGTAGTTTTGCGCAGAGCCTTGTGGTTAAAAGAATGGAAAGCAGATTCTGCTTCTAAAAAATGTTTAACCAGCTTGCCATTATCTGGAGACAGACTGTTTGGTGAGCAATTGGCGGAAATCATTAAACAGTCCAAAGGTAAGGACTCTTCCTTACCCCAGCCCAGATCCAGCAAACCTCAACAGAGGAAGTGGCAGTCAAAGTTTCGGTCCTTTCGAGGCTCTGGCAAGCCCCAATTCTCCTCGTCCAAAGGGACTCAGAAAGAGCAAAGGAGCTCTGATTCCTGGCGGACCCACTCACGCCCCAAGAAAGCAACCGGAGGTACCGCTTCCAAGGCGGCTGCCTCATGACTTTCGGCCGCCTCCCTCCGCATCCTCGGTCGGTGGCAGGCTCTCCCGCTTTTGCGACATTTGGCTGCCACAGGTCAAAGACCGGTGGGTAACAGACATTTTGTCTCACGGGTACAGGATAGAGTTCAGTTCTCGTCCTCCGCCTCGGTTCTTCAGAACTTCCCCACATCCCGACCGAGCAGATGCCCTTCTGCAGGCGGTGCATTCTCTAAGAGCAGAAGGAGTGGTGGTCCCTGTTCCTCTTCGGGAACAAGGACAAGGTTTTTACTCCAATCTCTTTGTGGTGCCAAAAAAGGACGGCTCATTCCGTCCTGTTCTGGACCTAAAACTGCTCAACAAGCATGTGAACGCCAGGCGGTTCCGGATGGAATCCCTCCGCTCAGTCATTGCCTCAATGTCTCAAGGAGATTTCCTAGCATCAATAGACATCAAAGATGCTTATCTCCACGTGCCGATTGCTACAGAGCACCAACGCTTTCTACGCTTCGTGATAGGAGACGACCATCTTCAGTTCGTAGCTCTGCCATTTGGTCTGGCGACAGCCCCACGGGTGTTCACCAAGGTCATGGCGGCAGTGGTAGCAGTCTTACACTCTCAGGGACACTCTGTGATCCCTTACTTGGACGATCTACTTGTCAAGGCACCCTCTCAGGAGGCATGCCAACACAGCCTGAACGTTGCACTGGAGACTCTCCAGACGTTCGGGTGGATCATCAACTTCTCAAAGTCAAATCTGTTACCGACCCAATCACTGACGTATCTTGGCATGGAGTTTCATACTCTCTCAGCGATAGTGAAGCTTCCGCTGGACAAGCAGCGGTCACTACAGACTGGGGTGCAGGCTCTCCTTCAAAGTCAGTCGCACTCCTTAAGACGCCTCATGCACTTCCTCGGGAAGATGGTGGCGGCAATGGAGGCGGTTCCGTTTGCGCAGTTTCATCTGCGCCCACTTCAATGGGACATTCTCCGCCAATGGGACGGGAAGTCGACATCCCTGGACAGGAAAGTCTCCCTTTCCCAGACGGCCAAGGACTCTCTGCAGTGGTGGCTTCTTCCCACCTCATTACCACAGGGAAGATCCTTCCTACCACCATCCTGGGCGGTGGTCACGACAGACGCGAGTCTGTCAGGGTGGGGAGCAGTTTTTCTCCACCACAGGGCTCAGGGTACGTGGACCCAGCAGGAGTCCACCCTTCAGATCAATGTTCTGGAAATCAGAGCAGTGTATCTTGCCCTACTAGCCTTCCAGCAGTGGCTGGAAGGAAGGCAGATCCGAATTCAGTCGGACAACTCCACAGCGGTGGCATACATCAACCACCAAGGGGGGACACGCAGTCGGCAAGCCTTCCAGGAAGTCCGGCGGATTCTGATGTGGGTGGAAGCCACGGCCTCCACCATATCCGCAGTTCACATCCCCGGCGTAGAAAACTGGGAAGCAGACTTCCTCAGTCGCCAGGGCATGGACGCAGGGGAATGGTCCCTTCACCCGGACGTGTTTCAGGAAATCTGTCGCCGCTGGGGAAGGCCGGACGTCGACTTAATGGCGTCCCGGCACAACAACAAGGTCCCAACCTTCATGGCACGGTCTCGCGATCACAGAGCTCTGGCGGCAGACGCCTTAGTGCAAGATTGGTCGCAGTTCCGGCTCCCTTATGTGTTTCCACCTCTGGCACTCTTGCCCAGGGTGCTACGCAAGATCAGATCCGACTGCAGCCGCGTCATACTCGTCGCCCCAGACTGGCCAAGGAGGGCGTGGTATCCGGATCTGTGGCATCTCACGGTCGGCCAACCGTGGGCACTACCAGACCGACCAGACTTGCTGTCCCAAGGGCCGTTTTTCCATCGGAATTCTGCGGCCCTGAACCTGACTGTGTGGCCATTGAGTCCTGGATCCTAGCGTCTTCAGGATTATCCCAAGGGGTCGTTGCCACCATGAGACAGGCTAGGAAGCCCACGTCCGCTAAGATCTACCACAGAACATGGAGGATATTCTTATCCTGGTGCTCTGCTCAGGGAGTGTCTCCCTGGCCATTTGCATTGCCTACATTTCTTTCTTTCCTGCAATCTGGGTTAGAAAAAGGTTTGTCGCTCGGCTCCCTTAAAGGGCAAGTCTCGGCGCTATCCGTCTTTTTTCAGAAGCGTCTAGCACGACTTTCTAAGGTACGCACGTTCCTGCAGGGGGTTTGTCATATCGTACCCCCGTACAAGCGGCCGTTAGATCCATGGGATCTGAACAGAGTACTGGTTGCCCTCCAGAAGCCGCCCTTCGAGCCTCTGAGGGAGGTTTCACTTTCTAGACTATCACAGAAAGTGGCTTTTCTGGTAGCGATCACATCTCTTCGGAGAGTGTCTGAGCTAGCAGCGCTGTCATCCAAGGCTCCCTTCCTGGTCTTCCACCAGGACAAGGTAGTGCTGCGCCCCATTCAGGAGTTTCTCCCGAAGGTGGTATCCTCTTTTCATCTTAATCAGGATATCTCTTTGCCTTCTTTTTGTCCTCATGCAGTTCATCGCTATGAGAAGGATTTACATTTGTTAGATCTGGTGAGAGCACTCAGAATCTACATTTCCCGCACGGCGCCCCTGCGCCGTTCGGATGCACTCTTTGTCCTTGTCGCTGGTAAGCGCAAAGGGTCGCAGGCTTCCAAGGCCACCCTGGCTCGATGGATCAAAGAACCAATTCTTGAAGCCTACCGTTCTGCTGGGCTTCCGGTTCCATCAGGGCTGAAGGCCCATTCTACCAGAGCCGTGGGTGCGTCCTGGGCATTACGACACCAGGCTACGGCTCAACAGGTGTGCCAGGCAGCTACCTGGTCGAGTCTGCACACTTTCACCAAACATTATCAGGTGCATACCTATGCTTCGGCGGACGCCAGCCTAGGTAGAAGAGTCCTGCAGGCGGCAGTTGCCTCCCCGTAGGGGAGGGCTGTCTTTGCAGCTCTAACATGAGGTATTTCTTTACCCACCCAGGGACAGCTTTTGGACGTCCCAATCGTCTGGGTCTCCCAATGGAGCGCCGAAGAAGAAGGGAATTTTGTTACTTACCGTAAATTCCTTTTCTTCTAGCTCCTATTGGGAGACCCAGCACCCGCCCTGTTGTCCTTCGGGATTTTTGGTTGTTTTTCGGGTACACATGTTGTTCATGTTGAATGGTTTTCAGTTCTCCGACGTTACTTCGGAGTGAATTTGTTTAAACCAGTTTTCTTCGGCGCTCTATTGGGAGACCCAGACGATTGGTGTATAGCACTGCCCTCCGGAGGCCACACAAAGCAATTACACTAAAAAGTGTAAGGCCCCTCCCCTTCTGGCTATACACCCCCAGTGGGATCACTGGCTCACCAGTTTTCTGCTTTGTGCGAAGGAGGTCAGACATCCACGCATAGCTCCACTGTTTGTAGTCAGCAGTAGCTGCTGGCTATATCGGATGGAAGAAAAGAGGGCCCATATGGGGCCCCCAGCATGCTCCCTTCTCACCCGCGGTGGTGCTTGTAAGGTTGAGGTACCTATTGCTGGTACGGAGGCTGGAGCCCACATGCTGTTTTCCTTCCACATCCCCTGGAGGGCTCTGTGGAAGTGGGATCTTGCCGGCCCCCAAACCCTGAGGCCGGGCTCCATCCACAGACCCAGAGAACCTGCTGGATTTGGAGCGGGAGTGCCGTTCAGGGACAAGGCCCTGCAACTTTCAGGTACTCTGTGTCCCCGGCAGGCACGGACACTCTCAAGGCTTGCTGAGCGTTATAGTGCGCCGGGGACAGTAGCGCTGTGCGCTGGGGTTAGGTCACTGCAGCTTTGCTGAGTGACGTTACATGTTGGGAACTACTGCGCCGACCGCTACTGGAGCGGCGGCGCAGCTGCGACTTGTGGTGCGGCGGGGACTTTGCGCCGACCGCGCTTTTACGGCGGCGCTTCTAACTTTAGCCCCCGGCTTCTGCGGCCTAGCGCCGCTTCGTTCCCGCCCCCACCCTGTCAATCAGGGTAGGGGAGAGACACTGCTCAATTGGCAGCGCCGAGGGCTGGAGCCTTATTTACATGCTCCAGCCCTCTCACTAGGCACAGTGGGAAGCAGGCTTCCCGCTCTTCGTCTGTATACGCCCAGGGCCCGCCCCCCCTCTCCACAAGGACGCCGGCAGCCATTACACATGCGGTCTGGCTGGGGAAAGGCAGCAGGCTCTGGGAGACCCAGACTAAAGGGATTTCGGCGACCACACACCCGCTCCTAAGCGGGCGGTAAGCTGCACATTAGTGCTGGCCCCACTAGTGCCTCAGTGTTATATTAGTGTACTTTTTTCTTGGTACCATATATATATATAGTTGCACTGTAAGGTCGCTTCTTGGCTGGACACCCTGTACTGCTCTGAGGAGGCAGCAACATGTCATCCGCAAAACGCAAGGGTGCCAAGGCACAGGCTGTGTACACTGTTTGTACTGCATGTGGGGCTAATCTACCAGCAGGCTCCAATGACTCACATTGTGTGCAATGTTCAGTCCCAGTGGCACATCGTCAGCCAGAGCCTATGGTGGTAGTGGCCCAGGCAGAGACGCCTGTGAACCCTGCCCCGGTGACGGGGACAGACTTTGCAGTTTTTGCTGATAAAATGTCTGTGACTATGACAAAAATCCTGGAGACCTTGCAGTCCAGGCCAGTTACTCAGACCATGGACACTGCTGTGTCTATGCTCTCCGGTCCCCCTCAGTTGGAACTAATCCGTGCTCCAAGGGGGTCTCAAGCATCACAGGCTGAAGTCTCTGACTCAGATGACAGTCCCAGGCAGCCTAAGCGAGCTCGCTGGGAAAGACCCTCCACGTCATCACACTGCTCAGGGTCTCAGCGAGAAGAGTCTCTCTGTGATGAGACTGAGGACGGTGATCAGGATTCTAATCCTGAGGCCCCTCTCAATCTGGATGCCCCTGATGGTGACGCCATGGTTAATGACCTTATATCGGCAATTAATAGACTGTTGGATATTTCTCCCCCAGCCCCTTCTGCAGAGGAGGCAGCTGCACAGCAGGAGAAGTTCCATTTCCTGTATCCCAAGCGTAAATTAAGTGCTTTTTTGGACCACTCTGACTTCAGAGAATCGATCCAGAAACACGACGCTCATCCAGACAAGCGTTTCTCTAAACGTTCTAAGGATACCCGTTATCCTTTTCCCTCTGAGGTGGCCAAACGCTGGACCCAGTGTCCAAAAGTGGATCCCCCAATTTCCAAGCTTGCGGCTAGATCCATAGTAGCAGTAGAGGATGGCGCTTCACTTAAAGATGCCAACGACAGACAGATGGACCTTTGGTTGAAATCTGTCTATGAAGCTATCGGCGCGTCGTTTGCTCCAGCATTCGCGGCCGTGTGGGCACTCCAAGCTATTTCAGCTGGTTTAGCACAGGTGGATGCTATCATACATCCAGCAGTGCCGCAAGTGGCGTCCCTAACTTCGCAAATGTCTGCGTTTGCGACCTATGCTATCAATGCTGTCCTAGAATCTAGAGCCGTACCGCTATGGCGTCCGCCAATTCTGTGGTTTTGCGCAGAGCCTTGTGGTTAAAGGACTGGAAAGCAGATGCTGGTTCCAAAAAATGCTTAACCAGCTTGCCATTATCTAGAGACAGACTGTTTGGTGAGCCATTGGCTGAAATCATAAAACAGTCCAAGGGTAAGGACTCTTCCTTACCACAGCCCAGAGCAAGTAAACCTCAACAGAAAAAGTGGCAGTCGAGGTTTCGGTCCTTTCGAGGCTCGGGCAAGGCCCAATTCTCCTCGTCCAAAAGGACTCAGAAAGAACAAGGGAGCTCAGATTCCTGGCGGGCTCACTCACGCCCCAGGAAAGCAAATGGAGGAACCGCTTCCAAAGCGGCTACCTCATGACTTTCGGCCTCCTCCCTCCGCATCCTCGGTCGGTGGCAGGCTCTCCCGCTTTTGCGACATTTGGCTGTCACAGGTCAAAGACCGGTGGGTAACAGACATTTTGTCTCGCGGGTACAGAATCGAGTTCAGTTCTCGGCCTCCACTTCGGTTCTTCAGAACCTCCCCACACCCCAACCGAGCAGATGCCCTGCTGCAGGCGGTGGACTCTCTAAGAGCAGAAGGAGTCGTGATCCCTGTCCCCCCTCAGGAACGGGGGCGAGGATTTTACTCCAATCTCTTTGTGGTTCCAAAAAAGGACGGCTCCTTCCGTCCTGTTCTGGACCTAAAACTGCTCAACAAGCATGTGAACGCCAGGCGGTTCCGGATGGAATCCCTCCGCTCAGTCATTGCCTCAATTTCTCAAGGAGATTTCCTAGCATCAATAGACATCAAGGATGCTTATCTCCACGTGCCGATTGCTACAGAGCACCAACGCTTTCTACGCTTCGTGGTAGGAGACGACCATCTTCAGTTCGTAGCTCTGCCATTTGGTCTGGCGACAGCCCCTCGGGTGTTCACCAAGATCATGGCGGCAGTGGTAGCAGTCTTGCACTCTCACGGACACTCTGTGATCCCTTACTTGGACGATCTACTGGTCAAGGCACCCTCTCAAGAGGCATGCCAACTCAGCCTGAATGTTGCACTGGAGACTCTCCAGGCGTTCGGGTGGATCATCAACTTCCCAGAGTCAAATCTGTCACCGACCCAATCACTAACGTATCTTGGCATGGAGTTTCATACTCTCTCAGCGATAGTGAAGCTTCCGCTGGACAAGCAGCGGTCTCTACAGACTGGGGTGCAGGCTCTCCTTCAAAGTCAGTCGCACTCCTTAAGACGCCTCATGCACTTCCTCGGGAAGATGGTGGCGGCAATAGAGGCGGTTCCGTTTGCGCAGTTTCATCTGCGTCCACTTCAATGGGACATTCTCCGCCAATGGGACGGGAAGTCAACATCCCTGGACAGGAAAGTCTCCCTTTCCCAGACGGCCAAAGACTCTCTGCAGTGGGGGCTTCTTCCCACCTCATTATCACAGGGAAGATCCTTCCTACCACCGTCTTGGGCGGTGGTCACGACAGACGCGAGTCTGTCAGGGTGGGGAGCAGTCTTTCTCCACCACAGGGCTCAGGGTACGTGGACTCAGCAGGAGTCCACCCTTCAGATCAATGTTCTGGAAATCAGAGCAGTGTATCTTGCCCTACTAGCCTTCCAGCAGTGGCTGGAAGGAAGGCAGATCCGAATTCAGTCGGACAACGCCACAGCGGTGGCATACATCAACCACCAAGGGGGGACACGCAGTCGGCAAGCCTTCCAGGAAGTCCGGCGGATTCTGATGTGGGTGGAAGCCACAGCCTCCACCATATCCGCAGTTCACATCCCCGGCGTAGAAAACTGGGAAGCAGACTTCCTCAGTCGCCAGGGCATGGACGCAGGGGAATGGTCCCTTCACCCAGACGTGTTTCAGGAAATCTGTCGCCGCTGGGGGGTGCCGGACGTCGACCTAATGGCGTCACGGCACAACAACAAGGTCCCAACCTTCATGGCACGGTCTCGCGATCAAAGAGCGCTGGCGGCAGACGCCCTAGTGCAAGATTGGTCGCAGTTCCGGCTCCCTTATGTGTTTCCACCTCTGGCACTCTTGCCCAGAGTGCTACGCAAGATCAGATCCGATTGCAGCCGCGTCATACTTGTCGCCCCAGACTGGCCGAGGAGGGCGTGGTATCCGGATCTGTGGCAGCTCACGGTCGGCCAACCGTGGGCACTCCCAGACCGACCAGACTTACTGTCCCAAGGGCCGTTTTTCCATCGGAATTCTGCGGCCCTGAACCTGACTGTGTGGCCATTGAGTCCTGGATCCTAGCGTCTTCAGGATTGTCCCAAGGGGTCGTTGCCACCATGAGACAGGCTAGGAAGCCCACGTCCGCTAAGATCTACCACAGAACGTGGAGGATATTCTTATCCTGGTCCTCTGCTCAGGGAGTGTCTCCCTGGCCATTTGCATTGCCTACCTTTCTTTCTTTCCTGCAATCTGGGTTAGAAAAAGGTTTGTCGCTCGGCTCCCTTAAAGGTCAGGTCTCGGCGCTATCCGTCTTTTTTCAGAGGCGTTTGGCACGCCTTCCTAAGGTGCGCACGTTCCTACAGGGGGTTTGCCATATCGTACCCCCGTACAAGCGGCCGTTAGATCCATGGGATCTGAACAGGGTACTAGTTGCCCTTCAGAAGCCGCCCTTCGAGCCTCTGAGGGAGGTTTCACTTTCTAGACTATCACAGAAAGTGGCTTTTCTGGTAGCGATCACATCTCTTCGGAGAGTGTCTGAGCTAGCAGCACTATCATCCAAGGCTCCCTTCCTGGTCTTCCACCAGGACAAGGTACTGCTGCGCCCCATTCAGGAGTTTCTCCCGAAGGTGGTATCCTCTTTTCATCTTAATCAGGATATCTCTTTGCCTTCGTTTTGTCCTCATGCAGTTCATCGGTATGAGAAGGATTTACATTTGTTAGATCTGGTGAGAGCACTCAGAATCTACATTTCCCGCACGGCGCCCTTGCGCCGTTCGGATGCACTCTTTGTCCTTGTCGCTGGTAAGCGCAAAGGGTCGCAGGCTTCTAAGGCCACCCTGGCTCGATGGATCAAAGAACCAATTCTTGAAGCCTACCGTTCTGCTGGGCTTCCGGTTCCATCAGGGCTGAAGGCCCATTCTACCAGAGCCGTGGGTGCGTCCTGGGCATTACGACACCAGGCTACGGCTCAACAGGTGTGCCAGGCAGCTACCTGGTCGAGTCTGCACACTTTCACCAAACATTATCAGGTGCATACCTATGCTTCGGCGGACGCCAGCCTAGGTAGAAGAGTCCTGCAGGCGGCAGTTGCCTCCCCGTAGGGGAGGGCTGTCTTGCAGCTCTAACATGAGGTATTTCTTTACCCACCAGGGACAGCTTTTGGACGTCCCAATCGTCTGGGTCTCCCAATAGAGCACCGAAGAAGAAGGGAATTTTGTTACTTACCGTAAATTCCTTTTCTTCTAGCTCTTATTGGGAGACCCAGCACCCGCCCTGTTGTCCTTCGGGATTTTTGGTTTGTTTGCGGATACACATGTTGTTCATGTTGAACGGTTTTCAGTTCTCCGATGTTACTCGGAGAGAATTTGTTTAAACCAGTTATTGGCTTTCCTCCTTCTTGCTTTTGCACTAAAACTGGTGAGCCAGTGATCCCACTGGGGGTGTATAGCCAGAAGGGGAGGGGCCTTACACTTTTTAGTGTAATTGCTTTGTGTGGCCTCCGGAGGGCAGTGCTATACACCAATCGTCTGGGTCTCCCAATAAGAGCTAGAAGAAAAGGAATTTACGGTAAGTAACAAAATTCCCTTCATTGGCTTTCCTCCTTCTTGCTTTTGCACTAAAACTGGTGAGCCAGTGATCCCACTGGGGGTGTATAGCCAGAAGGGGAGGGGCCTTACACTTTTTAGTGTAATTGCTTTGTGTGGCCTCCGGAGGCAGTGCTATACACCCAATCGTCTGGGTCTCCCAATAGGAGCTAGAAGAAAAGGAATTTACGGTAAGTAACAAAATTCCCTTCTTTTCCGTATCCCCGACGCTTTTTGTATCGCATCCGTCCGTGCGTCCCGCCAAGCGCTGATCAGGGATGCACATAACGGATCGGCATCCATGGTCAATTTTTGGCGTGACTTTTTTCCGTATCCCCGACGCTTTTTGTATCACATCCGTCCGTGCGTCCCGCTGAGCGCTGATTAGGGATGCAGATAACTGATCGGCATCCCTGCTCAATTTTTGGCGTGACTTTTTTCCGTATTTGCGACGCTTTTTGTATCGCATCCGTCCGTGCATCCCGCCAAGCGCTGATCAGGGATGCACATAACGTATCTGCATCCATGGTCAATTTTTGGCGTGACTTTTTTTTTTACGTATCCCCGACGCTTTTTTTTATCGCATCCGACCGTGCGTCCTGCAGCGGCCGATCAGTGCACTGCGTCTGTGCGTTTGAAAAGTCAAATGGCGCTCCTTCTCTTCTGAGCCCCGCCATGCGCTCAAACAATTACTTTCCACCACATATGAGGTATCTGCGTACTCAGGAGAAATTGCACAATACGTTTTATGGTGCATTTTTTCCTGTTACCCTTGTGAAAAAAAAAGCTACCTAGTTGAAGCAACCGTTTTGTGGTAAAAAAAAAAAAATTTCTTTTCACGGCTCAACGCTATAAACTTCTGTGAAGCCCCCAGGTGTTCAAAGTGCTCACCAAACATCTAGAAAAATTATTTGAGGGCTCTAGTTTCCAAAATGGTGTCACTTGTGGGGGAGCTCCACTGTTTAGGCACCATAGGGGGTCTCCAAACGTGACATGGCGTCCGCTAATGATTCCAACCAATTTTGCTGTCAAATGGCGCTCCTTCTCTTCTGAGCCCCGCCATGTGCCCAAACAATTACTTTCCACCACATGTGAGGTATCTGCGTACTCAGGAGAAAATGCACAATACATTTTATGGTGCATTTTTTCCTGATAGCCTTGTGAAAAAAAAAGCTACCTAGTTGAAGCAACCGTTTTGTGGTAAAAAAAAATTTTTTTCTTTTCACGGCTCAACGCTATAAACTTCTGTGAAGCCCCCAGGTGTTCAAAGTGCTCACCAAACATCTAGAAAAATTATTTGAGGGCTCTAGTTTCCAAAATGGGGTGACTTGTGGGGGAGCTCCATTGTTTAGGCACCTCAGGGGGTCTTCATACCCCACATGGCGTCCGCTAATGAGTGCAGCTAATTTTGCACTCAAAAATTCAAATGGCGCTCCTTGCCTTCCGAGCACTGCCGTGTGTCCAAAGATTTGATTTCCACCACATATGAGGTATCTGCGTATTCAGGAGAAAATGCACAATACATTTTATGGTGCATTTTTTCCTGTTACCCTTGTGAAAAAAAAAGCTACCTAGTTGAAGCAACCGTTTTGTGGTAAAAAAAAATTTTTTTCTTTTCACGGCTCAACGCTATAAACTTCTGTGAAGCCCCAGGTGTTCAAAGTGCTCACCAAACATCTAGAACAATTATTTGAGGGCTCTAGTTTCCAAAATGGGGTCACTTTTGGGGGAGCTCCATTGTTTAGGCACCTCAGGGGGTCTTCAAACCCGACATGGCGTCCGCTAACAGGTGCAGCTAATTTCTTCGGCGCTCCATTGGGAGACCCAGACGATTGGGTGTATAGCTACTGCCTCCGGAGGCCACACAAAGCATTACACTAAAAAGTGTAAGGCCCCTCCCCTTCTGGCTATACACCCCCAGTGGGATCACGGGCTCACCAGTTTTCTGCTTTGTGCGAAGGAGGTCAGACATCCACGCATAGCTCCACTGTTTAGTCAGCAGCAGCTGCTATGTCGGATGGAAGAAAAGTGGGCCCATATGGGGTCCCCAGCATGCTCCCTTCTCACCCCACTTGCGGTTTGTAAGGTTGAGGTACCCATTGCGGGTACGGAGGCTGGAGCCCACATGCTGTTTTCCTTCCCCATCCCCCCTCAGGGCTCTGGGTGAAGTGGGATCTTACAGGTCTCCAGGCACTGAGACCGGGCTCCATCCACAGACCCAGAGAACCTGCTGGTTATGGAGCTGAGTATCGTCAGGGACAGGCCCTGCTACATTAAGGTACTCTGTGTCCCCGGGCAAGCGCGCACACACACACCAGCATTGCTGGGAGTGTTAGTGCACCGGGGGCAACAGCGCAGAGCGCTCGTGCTATTAGTCACTACAGCTTTGCTGAGTGACTTTATGTATTGGGAACTGCCGCGCCGGCCGTTGCTGGGTGTTTTTTACACTGTGGCGCGGCTGGGACTTGTGGTGCGCCGGGGACTTCCGCGCTGGCCGTGCACATGGACGGCCGCGCTTATTACTCGAGTCCCCGGCTTTGCGGCCTAGTTTTCGTTTCGTTCCCGCCTCCAGCCCTGCCAGTCAGGGGAGAGGCGGGACGCTGTACAGACAGTCAGCGCCGAGGGCTGGAGTCTGCTTTGCATTCTCCAGCCCCCTTCACTGGACACAGTGGGACGCCAGTTTCCCGCTCTTGTCTGGGGCACGCCCACGGCCCGCCCCTCGTCACACGAGCTGGAGAAGGACGCCGGCAGCCATTCCTGCACGCCGTCCGAGCTGGGGAACGGAGACATGCTCTGGGCAACCAACACAGGGCTCTGGCGACCACACACCCGCGTTATAGGCGGGCGGTAAGCAGCACCTGAAGTGCTGACCCCACTAAATACCGAAGTGTCCATTTGTATTTTATGCTTGTATGCTATACACTGCACTGTAGGTCGCTGTCTTTGGCTATATGCCCTTCTAGATGGCGAGATAACAGCAGCAAAAACGCAAGGGTGCTAAGGCACAGGTTTTCTAGGCTGCTTGTATTACATGGCTGAAGTGTTCATTTGTACTTATGCTTGTATGCTATACATTGCACTGTACGGTCGCTACTCTTGGCTATATTCTCCTAGAGGGCTGGACAACTGCAGCAAAAAAGCATGGGTGCCAAGGCACAGGCTTTATAGGCTGCTTGCACTGCATGTGCTGAAGTGTTCATTTGTATATATGCTTGTATGCTATACATTGCACTGTACGGTCGCTACTCTGGGCTATATTCTCCTAGATGGCTGGACAACAGCAGCAAAAAAGCAAGGGTGCCAAGGCACAGGCTTTCTATGCTGCTTGTACTGCATGTGCTGAAGTGTTTATGCTTGTATGTTGTACATTGCATAGATGACTAGAATACAGCAGCAAAAAAAGCAACACAGGCTTTCTATGCTGCTTTTCCTGCAGATACTGTTCCACCGGCAGGTTTCACTGACCCCCATTGTGGGCAATGCTCCCCTGTAGCACTTGGTCAGCCGGGGTCTCTACTAGAAGTGGCCAAAGAAACCACCTGTGAACCCTGTCCAGGGACAGGGACGGAGATTGTCATGGGATGGAGACTTTGCACTCCAGACAGGCCATGGGCAATCTTGATTAATGCTCCCTGGCCACCCTCATTTGGAACGTACTCAGTGCTCCGGGGGGGTCCCAGGCATTCCAGGGTGAAGGCTCTGACACGGACGGCAGTCCCAGACAGCCTAAGCTAGCTCGCTGGGTACGACACTCGGCTTCATCACTGGTCAAGGTCCCAGCAGGACGACTCTCTGTATGATGAGGCAGACGTAGCTGATCAGGGCTTTGGTCCTGACACCGCTCTCAATCCGGATACACCGGATGGGGACGCCATAGTGAAGGATCTTATAGCGTCCATCAATGGAATGTTGCATATTTCTCCCTCAGCTCCCCCAGTGGAGGAGTCAGCTTCACAGCAAGGGAAATCCTTTTTCAGTACTCATGCGTAGATTGAGTACTTTTTCTGACCACGCTGACTTCAGAGACGCAGTTCAGAAACACCACGCTTACCAGATAAACGTTTTCTCCAAACGTTTTAAGGATGCACGTTATCCCTTTACCCTGATGTGGTACAGCCCTGGACCCAGGGTCCAAAGGTGGATCCCCCAATCTCCAGGCTTGCGGCTAGATCCATAGTTGCAGGGGAGATGGGAATTCACTTAAAGATGCCATTAACAGACAGATAGACCTCTGGTTGAAATCTGTCTGTGAAGCTATCAGCGTGTCGGTTGCTCCGGCATTCGCAGCCGTATGGGCACCCTAACCTATTTCAGCTGGTCTTGCGCAGCTGGTCTTGAGCACATGTACATCTGTGCCGCAGGTGGTGTCCTTAACCTCGCAATGTCTGCATTGCGACTTACCCTAGTAATGCTGTCCTGGGGGGACAGTCGAGGTTGGTCCTTCCCAGGCTCGGGCAAGTCCCAATTGTACTCGTCTAAAAGGGCTCAAAAGGCTCAGAGGGGCTCAGATTCCGGCCGGGCTCATTCACGCCCAAAGAAGGCAGCAGGAGGAACCGCTACCAAGGCGATCTCCTCATGTATTTCAGCTCTCTCTTCCCGCATCCGCGGTTGGTGGCAGAATCTCCCGCTTCTGGGTACATTTAGCTGCCACAGGTCACAGACCGGTGGGTGAGAGACATTGTGTCTCACGTGTACAGGATGGAGCTCTGTTCTCGTCCTCCGGCTCGATTCTTCAGCTTCCCCACCCCCCCACCCCCCCCCACCGAGCCGATGCTCTTCTGCAGGCAGAAGGAGTGGTAATCCCTGTTCCTCTTCAGGAACAAGACACTGTTTTTTCCTCCAATCTTATTGGGGTGCCAAAAAAGGGTGGCTTTTTCCGTTCCGTTCTGGACCTAAAACTGCTCACCAAGCACGTGAAGGCCAGGCGGTTCCGGATGTAACCCTCCGCTCCGTCATTGCCTCAATGTCTCAAGGAGATTTTCCTAGCATCAATAGACATCAGGATGCTTATCTCCTCGTGCCGATTGCTCCAGAGCACCAGCGTTTGCTACGTTTCGTTATTGAAGACGAGCATCTTCAGGGCGTAGCCCTGCCCTTCGGTCTGGCGACAGCCCTACGGGTTTTCACCAAGTTCAGGGCAGCAGTGGGAGCAGTCCTGCACTCTCAGGGTCACTCTGTGATCCTTACTGGACGATCCACTTGTCAAGGCACCCTCTCAAGAGGCATGCCGACACAGCCTGAACGTGGCGCTGGAGACTCTTTAGAGTTTCGGGTGGATCATCAACTTTTCAAGGTTACATCGGGCACCGACCCAATCGCTGACATATCTGGGCATGGAGTTTCACACTCCCTCAGCGATAGTGAAGCTTCCGCTGGACAAGCAGCGTTCACTACAGACGGGGGTGCAGTCTCTCCTTCAAGGCCAGTCACACCCCTTAAGACGCCTCATGCAGAGGCAGTCACCTTCGCGCAGTTTCACTGCGTCCACTTCAGTGGGACATGCTTTGCCAATGGGTTGGGGAGTCGACGTCCCTGGAAAGGAACGTTTCCCTTCTCAGACGGTCAAGGACTCTCTCCAGAGGAGTCCATCCTTCAGATCAATTTTCTGGAAATCTGGGCAGTGCATCTTGCCCTGCAAGCCTTCCAGCAGTGGCTGGAAGGAAAACAGATCCGAATTCAGTCGGACAATTCCACAGCGGTGGCAGACATCGCCCACCAAGGCGGAACACGCATCGCCAAGCCTACCAGGCAATCCGGCGGATTCTGATGTGGGTGGGGGACAGAGCATCCACCATATCCGCAGTTCACATCCCGGGCGTAGAAAATTGGGAAGCAGACTTCCTCAGTCGCCTGGGCATGGACGCAGGGGAAGGGCCTCTGCACCCAGTATGGTGTCAGGAAATCTGTAGCCGCTGGAGGATGCCGGACGTCGACCTAATGGCGTCTCGGCACAACAACAAGGTCCCGACTTTCATGGCGCGGTCTCACGAGCAAAGAGCTCTGGCGGCAGGCGCCCTAGTTCAGGATTGGTCGCAGTTCCAGCTACCCTATGTGTTTCCTACTCTGGCACTGTTGCCCAGAGTGCTACGCAAGCTCAGCCCCGCTTGCCGCCGCGCCATCCTCGTCGTCTCAGACTGACCGAGGAGGTCGTGGTCCCGGATCTGTGGCATCTCACGGTCGGCCAACCGTGGGCACTCTCAGACCGGCCAGACTTACTGTCCCAAGGGCCGTTTTTTCCACTGAATTCTACGGCCCTGATCCGGACTGTGTGGCCATCGAGTCCGAGATCCTAGCGTCTTCAGGATTATCTCAAGACGTCATTGCCGCCATGAGACGGGCTAGGAAGCCGACGTCTGCCAAAATCTCCCACAAGACGTGGAAGTTATTCTTATCTTGGTGCTCTGCTTAGGGAGTGTCTCCCTGGCCATTTGCATTGTCTCCTTTTTCCCCCCTTCCTGCATCTGGATTGGGAAAAGGTTTGTCGCTCGGCTCCCTTAAAGGACAAGTCGCAGCGCTGTCGGTATTCTTTCAGAAGCGCCTAGTACGACTTCCTCAGGTACGCACGTTCCTGCAGGGGGATTATCACATTGTCCCTCCGTACAAGAGGCCGTCAGACCCATGGGATCTGCACAGGGTATTAATTGCTCTCTAGGAGCCGCCCTTCGAGCCTCTGAGGGTTGTTTTCACTTTCTCGACTTTCACAGAAAGTGGCCTTTCTGGTAGCGGTCACGTCTCTTCGGAGAGTGTCAGAACTAGCAGCGCGGTCATCCAGAGCTCCCTTCCTGGTGTTCACCAAGATAAGGTAGTGCTGCGTCCGATCCCAGAGTTTCTCCCTAAGGTGGTATCCCCTTTTTATTACAATCAGGATATCTCCTTACCTTCCTTTTCTCCATTTCATCGATATGTAATGGCTTTGCATTGTTGGATCTGGTGTAGAGCACCCAGAATCTACATTCCCGCACGGCACTCCTGCGCCGCTCGGATGCACTCTTTGTCCTTGTCACTGGTCAGCGCAAGGGATCGCAGGCTGCAACATCTACCCTGGCTCAATGGATCAAGGAACCAATCCTTGAAGCCTACCGTTCTACTGGGCTTCCGGTTTCATCAGGGCTGAAGGCCCATTCTACCAGAGCCGTGGGTGCGTCCTGGGCATTACGGCACCAGGCTACGGCTCAACAGGTGTGCCAGGCAGCTACCTGGTCGAGTCTGCATACTTTCACCAAACATTATCAGGTGCATACCTATGCTTCGGCGGACGCCAGCCTAGGTAGAAGAGTCCTGCAGGAGGCAGTTGCCTCCCCGTAGGGGAAGGCTGTCTTGCAGCTCTAACATGAGGTATTTCTTTACCCACCCAGGGACAGCTTTTGGACGTCCCAATCGTCTGGGTCTCCCAATGGAGCGCCGAAGAAGAAGGGAATTTTGTTACTTACCGTAAATTCCTTTTCTTCTAGCTCCTATTGGGAGACCCAGCACCCGCCCTGTTGTCCTTCGGGATTTTTGGTTGTTTTCGGGTACACATGTTGTTCATGTTGAATGGTTTTCAGTTCTCCGATGTTACTTCGGAGTGAATTTGTTTGAACCAGTTATTGGCTTTCCTCCTTCTTGCTTTTGCACTAAAACTGGTGAGCCAGTGATCCCACTGGGGGTGTATAGCCAGAAGGGGAGGGGCCTTACACTTTTTAGTGTAATGCTTTGTGTGGCCTCCGGAGGCAGTAGCTATACACCCAATCGTCTGGGTCTCCCAATAGGAGCTAGAAGAAAAGGAATTTACGGTAAGTAACAAAATTCCCTTCATTGCTCTGAGGAGACAGCAACATGTCATCCACAAAACGCAAGGGTGCCAAGGCACGGGCTGTATACACTGCTTGTACAGCATGTGGGGCTAATCTACCAGCAGGCTCCAACGACTCTCATTGTGTGCAATGTTCAGTCCCAGTGGCACTTCGGCAGCCAGAGTCTATGGTGGTGGTAGCCCAGGCAGAGACGCCTGTGAACCCTGCCCCGGTGACGGGGACAGAATTTGCAGTCTTTGCTGACAAAATGTCTGTGACCATGACAAAGATCCTGGAGACCTTGCAGTCCAGGCCAGTTGCTCAGACCATGGACACTGCTGTGTCTATGTTCCCCGGTCCCCCTCAGTTGGAACTAATCCGTACTTCAAGGGGGTCCCAGGCATCACAGGCTGAGGGCTCTGACTCTGACGACAGTCCCAGGCCGCCTAAGCGAACTCGCTGGGAGAGACCCTCCACGTCATCACGCGGGTCAGGGTCTCAGCGAGAAGGGTCTCTATATGATGAGACAGAGGTGGGTGATTAGGAGTCTGGTCCTGACACCGCACTCAATTTGGATACGCCAGATGGTGACGCCATGGTAAATGACCTTATAGCGGCCATCAATAGGCTGTTGGATATTTCTCCCCCAGCCCCTTCAGCAGAGGAGGCAGCTGCCCAGCAGGAGAAATTCCATTTTCTGTATCCCAAGCGTAAATTGAGTACTTTTCTGGACCACTCTGACTTCAGAGAATCAATCCAGAAACACCATGCTTATCCGGACAAGCGTTTTTCCAAACGTCTGAAGGATACACGTTATCCCTTTCCCCCTGACGTGGTCAAGCGCTGGACCCAGTGTCCGAAAGTGGACCCTCCAATATCCAGGCTTGCAGCCAGATCCATAGTTGCAGTGGAGGATGGGGCTTCACTTAAAGATGCCAATGACAGACAGATGGACCTTTGGTTGAAATCTGTCTATGAAGCTATTGGCGCGTCGTTTGCTCCAGCATTCGCGGCCGTGTGGGCGCTCCAAGCTATTTCAGCTGGTCTGGCACAGGTGGACTCTTTCTTAAGTCCAGCAGTGCCGCAAGTGGCGTCCTTAACTACGCAAATGACTGCGTTTGCGACCTACGCTATCAATGCGGTACTAGACTCTACGAGCCGTACCTCAATGGCATCCGCCAACTCTGTAGTTTTGCGCAGAGCCTTGTGATTAAAAGAATGGAAAGCAGATTCTGCTTCTAAAAAATGTTTAACCAGCTTGCCATTATCTGGAGACAGACTGTTTGGTGAGCAATTGGCGGAAATCATTAAACAGTCCAAAGGTAAGGACTCCTCCTTACCCCAGCCCAGATCAAGCAAACCTCAACAGAGGAAGTGGCAGTCAAAGTTTCGGTCCTTTCGAGGCTCGGGCAAGCCCCAATTCTCCTCGTCCAAAGGGACTCAGAAAGAGCAAAGGAGCTCTGATTCCTGGCGGACTCACTCACGCCCCAAGAAAGCAACCGGAGGTACCGCTTCCAAGGCGGCTACCTCATGGCTTTCGGCCGCCTCCCTCCGCATCCTCGGTCGGTGGCAGGCTCTCCCGCTTTTGCGACATTTGGCTGCCACAGGTCAAAGACCGGTGGGTAACAGACATTTTGTCTCACGGGTACAGGATAGAGTTCAGTTCTCGGCCTCCGCCTCGGTTCTTCAGAACTTCCCCACACCCCGACCGAGCAGATGCCCTTCTGCAGGCGGTGCATTCTCTAAGAGCAGAAGGAGTGGTGGTCCCTGTTCCTCTTCGGGAACGAGGACAAGGTTTTTACTCCAATCTCTTTGTGGTGCCGAAAAAGGACGGCTCATTCCGTCCTGTTCTGGACCTAAAACTGCTCAACAAGCATGTGAACGCCAGGCGGTTCCGGATGGAATCCCTCCGCTCAGTCATTGCCTCAATGTCTCAAGGAGATTTCCTAGCATCAATAGACATCAAAGATGCTTATCTCCACGTGCCGATTGCTACAGAGCACCAACGCTTTCTACGCTTCGTGATAGGAGACGACCATCTTCAGTTCGTAGCTCTGCCATTTGGTCTGGCGACAGCCCCACGGGTGTTCACCAAGGTCATGGCGGCAGTGGTAGCAGTCTTGCACTCTCAGGGACACTCTGTGATCCCTTACTTGGACGATCTACTTGTCAAGGCACCCTCTCAGGAGGCATGCCAACTCAGCCTGGATGTTGCACTGGAGACTCTCCAGACGTTCGGGTGGATCATCAACTTCTCAAAGTCAACTCTGTTACCGACCCAATCACTGACGTATCTTGGCATGGAGTTTCATACTCTCTCAGCGATAGTGAAGCTTCCGCTGGACAAGCAGCGGTCACTACAGACTGGGGTGCAGGCTCTCCTTCAAAGTCAGTCGCACTCCTTAAGACGCCTCATGCACTTCCTCGGGAAGATGGTGGCGGCAATGGAGGCGGTTCCGTTTGCGCAGTTTCATCTGCGCCCTCTTCAATGGGACATTCTCCGCCAATGGGACGGGAAGTCAACATCCCTGGACAGGAAAGTCTCCCTTTCCCAGACGGCCAAGGACTCTCTGCAGTGGTGGCTTCTTCCCACCTCATTATCACAGGGAAGATCCTTCCTACCACCGTCCTGGGCGGTGGTCACGACAGACGCGAGTCTGTCAGGGTGGGGAGCAGTTTTTCTCCACCACAGGGCTCAGGGTACGTGGACCCAGCAGGAGTCCACCCTTCAGATCAATGTTCTGGAAATCAGAGCAGTGTATCTTGCCCTACTAGCCTTCCAGCAGTGGCTGGAAGGAAGGCAGATCCGAATTCAGTCGGACAACTCCACAGCGGTGGCATACATCAACCACCAAGGGGGGACACGCAGTCGGCAAGCCTTCCAGGAAGTCCGGGGGATTCTGATGTGGGTGGAAGCCACGGCCTCCACCATATCCGCAGTTCACATCCCCGGCGTAGAAAACTGGGAAGCAGACTTCCTCAGTCGCCAGGGCATGGACGCAGGGGAATGGTCCCTTCACCCGGACGTGTTTCAGGAAATCTGTCGCCGCTGGGGAAGGCCGGACGTCGACCTAATGGCGTCCCGGCACAACAACAAGGTCCCAACCTTCATGGCACGGTCTCGCGATCACAGAGCTCTGGCAGCAGACGCCTTAGTGCAAGATTGGTCGCAGTTCCGGCTCCCTTATGTGTTTCCACCTCTGGCACTCTTGCCCAGAGTGCTACGCAAGATCAGATCCGACTGCAGCCGCGTCATACTCGTCGCCCCAGACTGGCCAAGGAGGGCGTGGTATCCGGATCTGTGGCATCTCACGGTCGGCCAACCGTGGGCACTACCAGACCGACCAGACTTGCTGTCCCAAGGGCCGTTTTTCCATCGGAATTCTGCGGCCCTGAACCTGACTGTGTGGCCATTGAGTCCTGGATCCTAGCGTCTTCAGGATTATCCCAAGGGGTCGTTGCCACCATGAGACAGGCTAGGAAGCCCACGTCCGCTAAGATCTACCACAGAACGTGGAGGATATTCTTATCCTGGTGCTCTGCTCAGGGAGTGTCTCCCTGGCCATTTGCATTGCCTACATTTCTTTCTTTCCTGCAATCTGGGTTAGAAAAAGGTTTGTCGCTCGGCTCCCTTAAAGGGCAAGTCTCGGCGCTATCCGTCTTTTTTCAGAAGCGTCTAGCACGACTTTCTAAGGTACGCACGTTCCTGCAGGGGGTTTGTCATATCGTACCCCCGTACAGGCGGCCGTTAGATCCATGGGATCTGAACAGGGTACTAGTTGCCCTCCAGAAGCCGCCCTTCGAGCCTCTGAGGGAGGTTTCACTTTCTAGACTATCACAGAAAGTGGCTTTTCTGGTAGCGATCACATCTCTTCGGAGAGTGTCTGAGCTAGCAGCGCTGTCATCCAAGGCTCCCTTCCTGGTCTTCCACCAGGACAAGGTAGTGCTGCGACCCATTCAGGAGTTTCTCCCGAAGGTGGTATCCTCTTTTCATCTTAATCAGGATATCTCTTTGCCTTCTTTTTGTCCTCATGCAGTTCATCGGTATGAGAAGGATTTACATTTGTTAGATCTGGTGAGAGCACTCAGAATCTACATTTCCCGCACGGTGCCCCTGCGCCGTTCGGATGCACTCTTTGTCCTTGTCGCTGGTAAGCGCAAAGGGTCGCAGGCTTCTAAGGCCACCCTGGCTCGATGGATCAAAGAACCAATTCTTGAAGCCTACCGTTCTGCTGGGCTTCCGTTTCCATCAGGGCTGAAGGCCCATTCTACCAGAGCCGTGGGTGCGTCCTGGGCATTACGACACCAGGCTACGGCTCAACAGGTGTGCCAGGCAGCTACCTGGTCGAGTCTGCACACTTTCACCAAACATTATCAGGTGCATACCTATGCTTCGGCGGACGCCAGCCTAGGTAGAAGAGTCCTGCAGGCGGCAGTTGCCTCCCTGTAGGGGAGGGCTGTCTTTGCAGCTCTAACATGAGGTATTTCTTTACCCACCCAGGGACAGCTTTTGGACGTCCCAATCGTCTGGGTCTCCCAATGGAGCGCCGAAGAAGAAGGGAATTTTGTTACTTACCGTAAATTCCTTTTCTTCTAGCTCCTATTGGGAGACCCAGCACCCGCCCTGTTGTCCTTTGGGATTTCTGGTTGTTTTTCGGGTACACATGTTGTTCATGTTGAATGGTTTTCAGTTCTCCGACGTTACTTCGGAGTGAATTTGTTTAAACCAGTTATTGGCTTTCCTCCTTCTTGCTTTTGCACTAAAACTGGTGAGCCAGTGATCCCACTGGGGGTGTATAGCCAGAAGGGGAGGGGCCTTACACTTTTTAGTGTAATTGCTTTGTGTGGCCTCCGGAGGCAGTGCTATACACCCAATCGTCTGGGTCTCCCAATAGGAGCTAGAAGAAAAGGAATTTACGGTAAGTAACAAAATTCCCTTCTTTTGCTGATAAGATGTCTGTGACTATGACAAAAATCCTGGAGACCTTGCAGTCCAGGCCAATTTCTCAGACCATGGACACGGCTGTGTCTATGCTCCCCGGTCCCCCTCAGTTGGAACTAATCCGTACTTCAAGAGGGTCCCAGGCATCACAGGCTGAAGACTCTGACTCGGATGACAGTCCCAGGCAGCCTAAGCGGGCTCGCTGGGAAAGACCCTCGCCGTCATCACACTGGTCAGGGTCTCAGCGAGACGAGGCTCTGTATGAGGAGACAGAGGTGGGTGATCAGGAATCTACTCCTGACACCGCTCTCAATCTAGATACCCCTGATGGTGACGCTATGGTAAATGACCTTATAGCGGCCATCAATAGACTGTTGGATATTTCTCCCCCAGCCCCTTCTGCTGAGGAGGCAGCTGCACAGCAGGAGAAGTTCCATTTCCGGTATCCTAAGCGTAAATTGAGTACTTTTCTGGACCACTCTGACTTCAGAGAATCAGTCCAGAAACATCATGCTTATCCAGATAAGCGTTTCTCCAAACGTCTTAAGGATACACGTTATCCCTTTCCCCCTGACGTGGTCAAACGCTGGACCCAGTGTCCAAAGGTGGACCCCCCAATCTCCAGGCTTGCGGCTAGGTCCTTAGTTGCAGTGGAAGATGGGGCTTCACTTAAAGATGCCAATGACAGACAGATGGACCTTTGGTTAAAGTCTGTCTATGAAGCTATCGGCGCGTCGTTTGCTCCAGCATTCGCGGCCGTGTGGGCACTCCAAGCTATTTCAGCTGGCCTGGCACAAGTGGACTCTATCATACGTCCAGCAGTGCCGCGAGTAGCGTCCCTAACTTCGCAAATGTCTGCGTTTGCGACTTACGCTATCAACGCTGTCCTGGACTCTACGAGCCGTACCTCAATGGCGTCTGCCAACTCTGTGGTTTTGCGCAGAGCCTTGTGGTTAAAGGAATGGAAAGCAGATTCTGCTTCCAAGAAATGTTTAACCAGCTTGCCACTATCTGGAGACAGACTGTTTGGTGAGCAATTGGCTGAGATCATTAAACAGTCCAAGGGTAAGGACTCCTCCTTACCCCAGCCCAGATCGAGCAAACCTCAACAGAGGAAGTGGCAGTCGAGGTTTCGGTCCTTTCGAGGCTCCAGCAAGACCCAATTCTCCTCGTCCAAAGGGACTCAGAAGGAGCAAAGGAGCTCAGATTCCTGCCGGGCTCATTCACGCCCCAAGAAAACAACCGGAGGAACCGCTTCCAAGGCGGCTGCCTCATGACTTTCGGCTTCATCCCTCCGCATCCTCGGTCGGTGGCAGGCTCTCCCGCTTTTGCGACATTTGGCTGCCACAGGTCAAAGACCGGTGGGTAGCAGACATTTTGTCTCACGGGTACAGGATAGAATTCAGTTCTCATCCTCCGCCCCGGTTCTTCAGAACCTCCCCACATCCCGACCGAGCAAATGCCCTTCTGCAGGCGGTGTGCTCACTAAGAGCAGAAGGAGTGGTGATCCCTGTTCCTCTGCAGGAACAAGGGCAAGGTTTTTACTCCAATCTCTTCGTGGTTCCAAAAAAGGACGGCTCGTTCCGTCCTGTTCTGGACCTAAAGCTGCTCAACAAGCATGTGAACGCCAGGCGGTTCCGGATGGAATCCCTCCGCTCTGTCATTGCCTCAATGTCTCAAGGAGATTTCCTTGCATCAATAGACATCAAAGATGCTTATCTCCACGTGCCGATTGCTACAGAGCACCAACGTTTCCTACGTTTCGTGATAGGAGACGACCATCTCCAGTTCGTAGCTCTGCCATTTGGTCTGGCGACAGCCCCACGGGTTTTCACCAAGGTCATGGCGGCAGTGGTAGCAGTCTTGCATTCTCAGGGACACTCGGTGATCCCTTACTTGGACGATCTACTTGTCAAAGCACCCTCTCAAGAGGCATGCCAACACAGCCTGAATGTTGCGCTGGAGACTCTCCAGACTTTCGGGTGGATCATCAACTTTTCAAAGTCAAACCTGGCACCGACTCAATCACTAACGTATCTTGGCATGGAGTTTCATACTCTCTCAGCGATAGTGAAGCTTCCGCTGGACAAGCAGCGGTCACTACAGACAGGGGTGCAGTCTCTCCTTCAGGGTCAGTCGCACCCCTTAAGGCGCCTCATGCACTTCCTAGGGAAGATGGTGGCAGCAATGGAGGCAGTCCCGTTCGCGCAGTTTCATCTGCGTCCACTTCAATGGGACATTCTCCGCCAATGGGACGGGAAGACAACTTCCCTAGACAGGAAAGTCTCCCTTTCTCAGACGGCCAAGGACTCTCTGCTATGGTGGCTCCTTCCCACCTCATTATCACAGGGAAGATCATTCCTGCCCCCATCCTGGGCAGTGGTCACGACAGACGCGAGTCTGTCAGGGTGGGGAGCAGTTTTTCTCCACCACAGGGCTCAAGGTACGTGGACTCAGCAGGAATCCACCCTTCAGATCAATGTTCTGGAGATCAGGGCAGTGTATCTTGCCCTATTAGCCTTCCAGCAGTGGCTGGAAGGAAAACAGATCCGAATTCAGTCGGACAACTCCACAGCGGTGGCATACATCAACCACCAAGGAGGGACACGCAGTCGGCAAGCCTTCCAGGAAGTCAGGCGGATTCTGATGTGGGTAGAGGAAAGAGAATCCACCATATCAGCAGTTCACATCCCGGGCGTAGAAAACTGGGAAGCAGACTTCCTCAGTCGCCAGGGCATGGACGCAGGGGAATGGTCCCTTCACCCGGACGTGTTTCAGGAAATCTGCCGCCGCTGGGGTGTGCCGGACGTCGACCTAATGGCGTCTCGGCACAACAACAAGGTCCCGACCTTCATAGCGCGGTCTCGCGATCAAAGAGCTCTGGCGGCAGACGCCTTAGTGCAAGATTGGTCGCAGTTCCGGCTCCCTTATGTGTTTCCACCTCTGGCACTCTTGCCCAGAGTGTTACGCAAGATCAGATCCGATTGCGGCCGCGTCATACTCGTCGCCCCAGACTGGCCGAGGAGGTCGTGGTACCCGGATCTGTGGCATCTCACGGTCGGCCAACCGTGGGCACTACCAGACCGTCCAGACTTACTGTCCCAAGGGCCGTTTTTCCATCGGAATTCTGCGGCCCTGAACCTGACTGTGTGGCCATTGAGTCCTGGATCCTAGCGTCTTCAGGATTATCCCAAAGGGTCGTGGCCACCATGAGACAGGCTAGGAAGTCCACTTCTGCTAAGATCTACCACAGAACGTGGAAGATTTTCTTATCCTGGTGCTCTGCACAAGGAGTATCTCCCTGGCCATTCGCGTTACCTGTTTTTCTTTCCTTCCTGCAATCTGGGTTGGAAAAGGGCTTGTCGCTCGGCTCCCTTAAAGGGCAAGTCTCGGCACTATCCGTGTTTTTTCAGAAGCGTCTAGCACGACTTTCTCAGGTGCGCACGTTCCTGCAGGGGGTTTGTCATATCGTACCTCCGTACAGGCGGCCGTTAGATCCGTGGGATCTAAACAAGGTCCTTGTTGCTCTCCAGAAGCCGCCCTTTGAGCCTCTGAGGGATGTGTCACTTTCTCGACTCTCACAGAAAGTGGCCTTTCTGGTAGCGGTCACGTCTCTTCGGAGAGTGTCCGAACTAGCAGCGCTGTCATCCAAGGCTCCTTTCCTGGTGTTCCACCAGGACAAGGTAGTGCTGCGCCCCATTCAGGAGTTTCTCCCTAAGGTGGTATCCTCTTTTCATCTTAATCAGGATATCTCCTTGCCTTCGTTTTGTCCTCATGCAGTTCATCGGTATGAAAAGGATTTACATTTGTTGGATCTGGTGAGAGCACTCAGAATCTACATTTCCCGCACGGCGCCCCTGAGCCGCTCGGATGCACTCTTTGTCCTTGTCGCTGGTAAGCGCAAAGGGTCGCAGGCTTCCAAAGCCACCCTGGCTCGATGGATCAAAGAACCAATTCTTGAAGCCTACCGTTCTGCTGGGCTTCCGGTTCCATCAGGGCTGAAGGCCCATTCTACCAGAGCCGTGGGTGCGTCCTGGGCATTACGACACCAGGCTACGGCTCAACAGGTGTGCCAGGCAGCCACCTGGTCGAGTCTGCACACTTTCACCAAACATTATCAGGTGCATACCTATGCTTCGGCGGACGCCAGCCTAGGTAGAAGAGTCCTGCAGGCGGCAGTTGCCTCCCCGTAGGGGAGGGCTGTCTTTGCAGCTCTAACATGAGGTATTTCTTTACCCACCCAGGGACAGCTTTTGGACGTCCCAATCGTCTGGGTCTCCCAATGGAGCGCCGAAGAAGAAGGGAATTTTGTTACTTACCGTAAATTCCTTTTCTTCTAGCTCCTATTGGGAGACCCAGCACCCGCCCTGTTGTCCTTCGGGATTTTTGGTTGTTTTTCGGGTACACATGTTGTTCATGTTGAATGGTTTTCAGTTCTCCGACGTATCTTCGGAGTGAATTTGTTTAAACCAGTTATTGGCTTTCCTCCTTCTTGCTTTTGCACTAAAACTGGTGAGCCAGTGATCCCACTGGGGGTGTATAGCCAGAAGGGGAGGGGCCTTACACTTTTTAGTGTAATTGCTTTGTGTGGCCTCCGGAGGGCAGTGCTATACACCCAATCGTCTGGGTCTCCCAATAGGAGCTAGAAGAAAAGGAATTTACGGTAAGTAACAAAATTCCCTTCTTCGGGCATGTGTGTTTATTTACTGTAATTTACAGATTAATCATGGAAGGTTTCTCGGGGAGACGCCTGACATGATTAATCTAGGAATTATTGGCAGCTATGGGCTGCCATTAACTCCTTATTACCCTGATTTGCCAACGCACCAGGGCAAATCGGGAAGAGCCGGGTACAGTCCCAGAACTGTTGCATATAATGTATGCGGCAATTCTGGGCGGCTGTTGGCTGATATTGTTAGCGTGGGGGGCTCTCCATAACGTGGAGCTCCCCATCCTGAGAATACCAGCCTTCAGCCGTATGGCTTTATCTGGCTGGTATTAAAATTGGGGGGGACCGCATGCCGGTTTTTTTAATTATTTAATTATTTATTTCACTGCACAGTATAGACCCGCCCACCGGCTGCTGTGATTGGGTGCAGTGTGACACCTGTCACTCAGCGTGGGGGCGTGTCTCACTGCAACCAATCATAGGTGCCTGTGGCCAGGGAAAGCAGGGAATACGAAATTGTTTAATGAGCGGACAGCTTTTTCAAAATAGTAAAAGCCGCCGCAGCTGTGTGAATGCCGTGCAGCGCTGCGCCGGGGATCGGTGAGTATGAGAGCGGGGGGGACACTTCAGTCACTCAGGGGATTAGCGGTCACCGATGAGCCATTCACAGGTGACCGCTAATCAGGACGCGACACAGACAGAGCCGCAGCATGACAATGAAGTCGGGTGAAGTTCACCCGAGTTCATTCTGATCGTGCGGCTCTGTCTGTGTCTGCTGTCATCTGCCATTCAGCTCTGCTACATGGCTGTCTGTGTCTGCTGTCAGCGGTCATGTAGCAGAGCTGAATGGCAGATGACATAGTAAAAAATACTCATTACACACGCATTACACACGCTAGTAAAATCATTAATTTATTCAGAAAAAGCATCGCACTAGCGTTGCACTCAGACCTAACGTGAACTAAAATCAGCCGAGTTTTTTTCATCCCAGTCGGACCGATTTTACTCGCATAGATGTGTTTCCACCCTAAGGCTGTGCATCACACCTATCCACCTGAGACTGAACATTAAGGCTGCGCATCACACCTATCCACCTGAGACTAAACATTAAGGCTGCACATCGCACCTATCCTCCTGAGACTAAACATTAAGGCTGCGCATCACACCTATCCACCTGAGACTAAACATTAAGGCTGCGCATCACACCTATCCACCTGAGACTAAACATTAAGGCTGCACATCGCACCTATCCTCCTGAGACTAAACATTAAGGCTGTGCATCACACCTATCCACCTGAGACTAAACATTAAGGCTGCACATTACACTTATTCTCCTGAGACTGAACATTAAGGCTGGGCATCACACCTATCCACCTGAGACTAAACATTAAGGCTGCACATCGCACCTATCATCCTGATACTGAACATTAAGGCTGCGCATTACACCTATTCTCCTGAGACAGAACATTAAGGCTGCACATCGCACCTATCATCCTGAGACTGAACATTAAGGCTGCGCATTACACCTATTCTCCTGAGACTGAACATTAAGGCTGCACATCGCACCTATCATCCTGAGACTGAACATTAAGGCTGTGCATTGCACCTATCCTCCTGAGACTAAACATTAAGGCTGCGCAAATTATCAGCATAGTAACCAGGACCGAAAACATAAGAATGCCCTGGATCACTGCTGGATGGTTTGCTCCTCTCCATGGTGCCTGCATTGTTCGTGGTTACTCCGGCCGGAGCCGTGCCGATATCCTCGGGATCACACATGTGGAATACTCCATTGGTGCGGTCGGCTGACTTCCAGTGTTTTCTTCCTAACAGGCTGAAAGGCGCGCTGCTGTTCATCACCATCGCTCTGATCGGAACCGGCTGGGCCTTCGTCAAGCACATCCTCTCCGATAAGGATAAGAAGATCTTCATGATTGTGATCCCGCTGCAGGTGAGGACGGGAGGGGGGCACCTCATACATGGGAGACATCCGTACATCACCCCTGGAGCTGCAGCAATTGGAGTGCGCTCTAGTTGCTGCAGGTAAGGACGGGACGGGGGCACCTCGTGTATGGGGGACATCCGTACATCACCCTTGGAGCTGCAGCGATTGGAGCGCGCTCTAGTTGCTGCAGGTGAGGACGGGACGGGGCACCTTGTGTATGCAGGACATCCGTACATAACCCCTGGAGCTGCAGCGATGGGAGCGCGCTCTAGTTGCTGCAGGTGAGGATGGGACGGGGGCACCTCGTGTATGGGGGACATCCATACATAACCCCTGGAGCTGCAGCGATGGGAGCGCGCTCTAGTTGCTGCAGGTGAGGACAGGACGGGGGCACCTCGTGTATGCGGGACATCCGTACATAACCCCTGGAGCTGCAGCGATTGGAGCACACTCTAGTTGCTGCAGGTGAGGACGGGACGGGGCAACTTGTGTATGCGGGACATCCGTACATAACCCCTGGAGCTGCAGCGATGGGAGCGTGCTCTAGTTGCTGCAGGGGAGGACGGGACGGGGGCACCTCATGTATGGGGGACATCCATACATCACCCCTGGAGCTGCAGCGATTGGAGTGCGCTGTAGTTGCAGGTGAGGACAGGACGGGGGCACCTCGTGTATGGGGGACATCGATAAATAATCCCTGGATCTACAGGGATTGGAGCGCGCTCTAGTTGCTGCAGGTGAGGAAGGGACGGGGGCACCTCGTGTATGGGGGACATCCATATATAACCCCTGGAGCTGCAGCGATGGGAGCACGCTCTCGTTGCTGCAGGTGAGGATGGGATGGCGGCACTTTGTGCCTCTGTATGGTGGATGTCCGTACATAACGCCTAGAGCCGCAGCGATGGGAGCTTGCTCTCGTTGCTGCAGGTGAGGATGGGATGGCGGCACTTTGTGCCTCTGTATAGAGGATTTTTGCAACGGCCTTTTCAGGTAGGGGGCACATACTTTCCTCCATTTAGTGTTTCTTCTTCTGTGTGATTTTTGGGGATAACCCCTCTCGCTTTTCCTCTTAGGTTTTGGCCAACGTGGCTTATATCATAATCGAGTCCACGGAGGAGGGCACCACGGATTCCGGGCTGTGGAAAGAGATCCTGTTCCTTGTGGACCTCATGTGTTGTGGTGCCATCTTGTTCCCAGTTATATGGTAATATATGGCAGCAGTCTCCTCATCGTTTTATGTAACGAGCTGTGGTTGATGAATGTTGGGGGTCTCTTTTTCTCCTCATTTTGGGGGGCCACATAACGGCACAGTTGTAGCGTGGCTTACAGTGCGGCTCATTCAGCCGCAGCATGGGGGGCGGTGTGTGGATGCCGAGGAGCCGGCATATCTGGCTCTGTACACACTTACATGGAGGTCGGGGTCTCCCCTTCCCCTTCTTACCTATCTACAGCTGCAGGTCATTATATACAGTGGGGAATTAAAGTCATTAGTCAGCCCCCAATTTTTTTCTATGGGGTTGAGATCTGGAGATTGGCTAGGTCACTCCAGGACCTTCATATGCTTCTTATGCAGCCACTCCTTCGTTGCCCTGGCAGTGTGCTTGGGATCATTATCATGCTAGAAGACCCAGCCATGTTTCATCTTCAATGCCCTAGCTGATGGAAGGTTTACACTCAAAATCTCTTTAATACATGGCCCCATTCATTCTTTCATGTACACAGATCAGTCAACCTGGTCCCTTTGCAGAGAAACAGTCCCAAAGCATGATGTTGCCTCCCCCATGCTTCACAGTAGGTGTGGTGTTCTTTGGATGAAACACAGCATTCTGTCTCCTCCAAACACGACGAGTTGTGTTTCTACCAAACAGTTCTACTTTGGTTTCATCAGACCATATGACCTTCTACCAATAATCCAAATGCTCTCTAGCAAACTTCAGACGGGTCTGGACATGTACCGGCGTAAGCAGGGGAACACGTCTGGCGCTGCAGGATCTGTCTCCCTGGCAGTGTAGTGTGTTACTGATGGTAGCCTTTGTTACGGTGGTCCCAGCTCTATGCAGGTCGTTCACTAGGTCCCCCTGTGTGGTTCTGGGATTTTTGCTCACCGTTCTTGGGATCATTTTGAAGTCAACTGTGGGAGCAGTAATAAGAAAATGAAAGACATACATAACCACTGATAATCTCCCTCGATTTGGGGCTCCATGCAAGTTCTCACCCCGTGGGGTCAAAATGATCCCAAGAACGGTGAGCAAGAATCCCAGAACCACACGGGGGGACCTAGTGAATGACCTGCATAGAGCTTTGCAGAGACACAGTCCCAAAGTATGATGTTGCCTCCCCCATGCTTCACAGTAGGTATGGTGTTCTTTGGATGAAACACAGCATTCTGTCTCCTCCAAACACGACGAGTTGTGTTTCTACCACACAGTTCTACTTTGATTTCATCAGACCATATGACATTCTCCCAATAATCCAAATGCTGTCTAGCAAATTTCAGACGGGCCTGGACTTGTACTGGCGCAAGCAGGGGAACACGTCTGGCGCAAGCAGGGGAACACGTCTGGCGCAAGCAGGGGAACACGTCTGGCGTAAGCAGGGGAACACGTCTGGTGCTGCAGGATCTGTCTCCCTGGCGGCGTAGTGTGTTACTGATGGTAGCCTTTGTTACGGTAGTCCCAGCTCTATGCAGGTCATTCACTAGGTCCCCCCGTGTGGTCCTGGGATTTTTGCTCACCGTTCTTGGGATCATTTTGACCCCACGGGGTGAGATCTTGTGTGGAGCCCCATATCGAGGGAGATTATCAGTGGTCTTGTATGTCTTCCATTTTCTTATTACTACTCCCACAGTTGACTTCATCACACCAAGCTGCTTGCCTATTGCAGATCCAGTCTCCCCAGCCTGGTGAGGGGCTACAATTTTGTTTCTGGTGTCCTTTGCCAGCTCTTTGGTCTTCACCAGAGTGGAGTCTGGAGTGTGACTGTCTGAGGTTGTGGACAGGTGTCTTTTATACTGATAAAAGGTGCAAACAGGTAATGAGCGGAGGACAGAGGAGCCTCTTACAGAAGAAGCCAAAAATCTTGAATGTTTTTAGGTGACTAAATACTTATTTTCCACCAAAATTTGCAAAAAAAAATCTCCCCAAATCAGAGGCGGTGATTTTCTGGATTCGTTTTCTCATTTTGTCTCATAGTTGTGGTCACCTATGATGTCAATTACAGGCCTCTCTCCTCTTTATAAGGGGGGAACTTGCACAATTGGGGGCCGACTAAATTCTTTTTTTTTTCCTCCACTGTATAATGGGTGGTAATGAGAACTGGGGGTTTCGTCTTCCTCTGCGCCCGATCCCGTCACCCTGGCAGGTAATGGGGCAGATTTTGGAGCCTTCCTTCATCTTCCTCATGTCCTATGCTGTGGCCGTAGTTTCGGTTAGTGGTCCCCCTCGCCTGTCGCTGTTTCCTGTGCGGACCCCTGAGCTCTTACATTCTCTCTTTCCCCCCAGGTCCATCCGACATCTTCAGGAAGCTTCAGCGACGGATGGGAAAGGTGAGTCTGTATTTTCGGCTGTTGTAGTCGGGGCTCGTGCCCTTCGGTCACAGGCGTCTCGGCTCTCGGAGGCTCCGCGCTACTGCATTGCCGATGTAAAGCCGCTTTCCTCCACCAGGTGGCGCTGCCACTTAATCACAGGCGCTCTCGGGACTGTGGGTCTCCCTCTGTGCGCTGCTCCCGGTATACAGCACGGTATACAGCCCGTATAGTGTGCGCTCGCACAATACGTCACCGCTGCAGGATCTGTGTCTGCAGAATGCAAACACCGTGGCTCCTTCATCCCCGCACTGTTTGGATTTGGTTAGAAATGATGGAAATCACTTTTATGTATTTATTTTACCCCTTTATACTATGTGATGATCACTGTCCCCATCGGGGCTCGCCACGTGATCACCATCATGTTTGATCAGTGCCGACCTCCGTCCAGACCTAGAGGCTCCTATGCTTTGTATACCAACCACAGGCCGATCCTTATGAAGCTGTGTAACTACAGGCGCGCATAAATCTGCACAGGGGCTGTGTACCCCAAACGGCAGGAGATGTGTGAGGTTCTTTGTATGTTAGCTGCATTTTCATCAGTGTTCACATGCGCTGACATAGGGGGCGAAACGCGCGTCCCCCTGTAGTCCGCAGACCTCTCATAGGGTTTAGGCAGGGATATCCCAAATATGGGTCACCCCTAATGCGGCTCCGCCATACTGGGATCCATTACCAGTTGTGCCCAGTATACAGCGACCATCCAGCTCCATATGGCCGTACACCTCAACTGCTCTTCGGAGCCTCTTCTCTGCAAACATGACCCTTCCTGCACCCATAAACCCCCCGCCTGCACCCTCCATCCTGCATTATCTGCTCCGCCATACTGGGATCCATTACCAGTTGTGCCCAGTATACAGCGACCATCCAGCTCCATATGACCGTACACCTCTCCTGCTCTTCGGAGCCTCTTCTCTGCAAACATGACCCTTCCTGCACCCATAAACCCCCCGCCTGCACCCTCCATCCTGCATTATCTGCTCCGCCATACTGGGATCCATTACCAGTTGTGCCCAGTATACAGCGACCATCCAGCTCCATATGACCGTACACCTCTCCTGCTCTTCGGAGCCTCTTCTCTGCAAACATGACCCTTCCTGCACCCATAAACCCCCCGCCCGCGCCCACCATCCTGCATTATCTGCTCCACCATACTGGGATCCATTGCCAATTGTGCCCAGTATACAGCGACCATCCAGCTCCATATGGCCGTACACCTCAACTGCTCTTCGGAGCCTCTTCTCTGCAAACATGACCCTTCCTGCACCCATAAACCCCCCGTCCGCGCCCACCATCCTGCATAATCTGCTCCACCATACTGAGATCCATTGCCAATTGTGCCCAGTATACTGCGATCATCCAGCTCCATATGGCCGTACACCTCTCCTGCTCCTCGAAGCCTCTCATGTACGGATATGACCCTTCCTGCACCCATAAACCCCCCCCCGCCCGCGCCCACCATCCTGCATTATCCGCTTTGCCGTTCCCCGGCTGGGTGCCAGCTATCGATCGCTGGTTTAATGGTTTTTGCAGGTGGTTAATGGCCCCCGGATACTTGTGGCGGGCGGGGGTGTGAGTGCGGAGGATTCCCGGGGGTGAAGTCAGACCTGTTTACTCCTCGCAGGGTGATGGGTGATGACGTGGGAGGATATGGGGTCCGGTAATAACGGCAGGAGGGGATGGGGGAGACCGAGCACTGCAGCCTCCGACCAAAACTACAACTCCCAACATTGTCTATCAGGACGTTGTAGCTTTACAGTAGCCGGGAAGCCACAGATTGAAAACAGAGAGTCGTCTCCTGCGCGGACCCTCATCCTGGAGGACCCCCGCCGTTCTGTACCTCTGTAATACTCCGTCTCCTGCTCGGACCCTCATCCTGGAGGACCCCCGCCATTCTGTACCTCTGTAATACTCCGTCTCCTGCTCGGACCCTCATCCTGGAGGACCCTGCCATTCCTTACCTCTGTAATACTCCCTGTCTCCTGCTCAGACCCTCATCCTGGAGGACCCCTGCCGTTCCTCACCTCTGTAATACTCCCTGTCTCCTGCGTGGACCCTCATCCTGGAGGACCCCTGCCATTCTGTACCTCTGTAATACTCCCTGTCTCCTGCTCGAACCCTCATTCTGGAGGACCCCCGCCATTCCTTACCTCTGTAATACTCCGTTTCCTGCTCGGACCCTCATCCTGAAGGACCCCCGCCATTCTGTACCTCTGTAATACTCCATGTTTCCTGCTCGGACCCTCATCCTGGAGGACCCCGCCGTTCCCTACCTCTGTAATACTCCCTGTCTCCTGCTCGGACCCTCATCCTGGAAGACCCCGCCGTTCCTTACCTCTGTAATACTGCCTATCTCCTGCTCGGACCCTCATCCTGGAGGACCCTGCCATTCCTTACCTCTGTAATACTCCCTGTCTCCTGCGGGGGCGCTGTTGGAAGCGTGAACACTCTCTGATTGGTCAGGAGCCCCCTATTCAGACTCTCTCCTCTATACGGACCGCCGTCCTCGCACGTCTCTCACCAGACTGCACAGTTCTGATTGTTTGGTGCAATGTAACGGCGCAGGTAGAATGTCTGCGGCCGGATGCGATTTGCAGCAAACCCTCATTTCTCAGATGTTATTATTCACAGGCAGCAAGCGTAGATGTTGCATTTGGGTAAAATTGATGCCTTTGTATGTAGCGGAGCAGTTTGATATTTGGGGGATGGCTGCGGGTCCCCGTGCTCCCCCGTCGCCCTCCATCACACGTGCAGGCGGTGTTGGTAATTAATGCTCTGGGTTGGGGTGTCGGATCTGCTCCGTCACATACCTCTCCCCTGACCTGTCTATATATGGCTGCTCGCTGCGCCTCCGCCTGACGCTGTGACCCCGGCATGTTTACACATGTAAACAGAACCTCCATTACTGACATTGGCCCGGAGCGATCGGCTGCTGCCTTTTATTTGCTGTCATCTGGCAGCGCCTCGCACCACGAGCTTTTCCAACAGCGAGGGTTAATCCAGCAGGACGCAGCCCCGGATGCGCTCACCTCACGCCGGGTTCTCAGAGGCAGATGTCAACAATGATGGGTGTGATGATGTTTCCGGGGGTCCTCTGCATTGGACCGACTTTTTAGGAGGGGACATACGAGGATCGCCGGCGCCTTCCATCTTTGCAGGTGCAGATGACGGCCGGCAGGTAATGACGCACGATATCGGCAATCGCCTGCAGCGTCATCGGTCCCTTTCCTTCCAGGCACTTTACATTGGGGTCCTCGCCGCCTATTTTAAGTATTGGGGTCTGTGTGGCCACACGTGGAGGGATGCAGGCGGCGGACATTATCACTAGTGACCCGCTATCCCCCGCCGCACGTTTCGCTGGTGCTGCAGATAGCGCTATTTCCAGCAGGCGCCCTTCCATAGCTGTGGTGGAAAAAGCTTTCTGGGGTCTGTGACGGGTAACACACCGAGCTCTTATGGGGGCACCGCAGCTTGCACGGATATGGGGGACTGTGACGACCGCTTGTCGGCGCCACCTTGTGGCTCCATTACTATGAGAACCTTGGAAATCCTGCCCTAAAATCCGGAGTTCCCTGCGGCGGCCGCCAACGAGGACCCGCACAATAAATCATTTGTGCCTCCTTGTTGTGCGCTGAAGTGCAATACTCTGCTGGAGAGCCCTGGAGCCGCGGGACGTCACCGGAGACGCTCTGCACATGGCCCCCGAGGCCGGACATCTCCCAGCTGCCCCTTCTCAGCTCACTATTTTCCTAAACCAACTCTTGGCGACGTTCACTGTGAGCCGTTCAATTAGCGAAGCAGAATGTGCCGGGAGCAGATGATCCGCTGCACCGAGAATTCCCATTACCCCGGCTCATAGCCCACGGTTAAAGGAGAACCCCACCTTACAAGGAGCGGCGGCAGCACCAGTCCTGGGGTCTGCTCCACCCCACCCCTTACAGTAATGTGCTGTACTGAGGGGTTCACAGCCCCCGCTGACGAATGACACAGACGCCCATCAATGTCCGGGACCCCCCATCAATGTCCGGGACCCCCCACCAATGTCCGGGACCCCCCACCAATGTCCGGGACCCCCCCATCAATGTCCGGGACCCCCCCATCAATGTCCGGGACCCCCCACCAATGTCCGGGACCCCCCACCAATGTCCGGGACCCCCCACCAATGTCCGGGACCCCCCCATCAATGTCCGGGACCCTCCCATAAATGTCCGGGACCCCCCCCATCAATGTCCGGGACCCCCCCCATCAATGTCCGGGACCCCCCCCATCAATGTCCGGGACCCCCCCCATCAATGTCCGGGACCCCGCATAAATGTCCGGGACTCTCCCATCAATGTCTGGCACCCCCCCCCATCAATGTCTGGGACCCCCCCATCAATGTCCGGGACCCCCCCTTCCCCAATCAATGACCGGGACCCCCCATCAATGACCGGGACTCCCCATCAATATCCGAGACACCCCCCCCCATCAATGTCCGAGACCCCCCACCTCTCATCAATGATTGGGATTCCACCATCAATGTCCGGGACCCCCCATTCAATGTCCGGGACCCCCCATTCAATGTCCGGGACCCCCCATCAATGACAGGGATTTCTCTATCAATGACAGGGATTCCCCCATCAATGACGGGGATGCCTGTCAATGATACGGGACCCTCATCAATGACACGGGACCCCCATCGACGACACCTCATTCGAATAAAATGGAACCTCCACTTCTGTATTCATGCTGCCTCCGGCCCTCATGTCAGACGCGTCTATCCCCATAAGAAATAACAGACCTGCAGGACCGGAGTCAGCGTCATAAACTGTCATTACCTGTATCCAGCAGAATGTGCGGACGAGTGACGCAGCGAACACTTCCCTCATCATCAGCATTTATTCTTTTTATTTTTCTTGTTTTCTCAGCTGCAATCAACCTGGCGAAACTGAAGCTTTTCAGACATTACTACGTCATGGTGAGAACAAGAAGAAGGACATGGTGCATCCGACAGAGAAGCATCCAGCATCCTACTATAATACTGCCCCCTATGTACAAGAATATAACTACTATAATACTGCCCCTATGTACAAGAATATAACTACTATAATACTGCCCCCTATGTACAAGAATATAACTACTATAATACTGCCCCTATGTACAAGAATATAACTACTATAATACTGCTCCTATGTACAAGAATATAACTACTATAATACTGCTCCTATGTACAAGAATATAACTACTATAATACTGCCCCTATGTACAAGAATATAATTACTATAATACTGCCCCCTATGTACAAGAATATAACTACTATAATACTACCCCCCTATGTACAAGAATATAACTACTATAATACTGCCCCTATGTACAAGAATATAATTACTATAATACTGCCCCCTATGTACAAGAATATAACTACTATAATACTTTCCCCTATGTACAAGAATATCACTACTATAATACTGCCACCTATGTACAAGAATATAACTACTATAATACTGCTCCTATGTACAGGAATATAACTACTATAATAATGCCCCTATATACAGGAATATAACTACTATAATACTGCCCCCTATGTACAAGAATTTAACTACTATAATACTGCCCCTATGTACAAGAATATAACTACTATAATACTGCCCCTATGTACAAGAATATAACTACTATAATACTGCCCCCTATGTACAAGAATATAACTACTATAATACTTTCCCCTATGTACAAGAATATCACTACTATAATACTGCCCCCTATGTACAAGAATTTAACTACTATAATACTGCCCCTATGTACAAGAATATAACTACTATAATACTGCCCCTATGTACAAGAATATAACTACTATAATACTGCCCCCTATATACAAGAATATAACTACTATAATACTGCCCCTATGTACAAGAATATAACTACTATAATACTGCCCCTATGTACAAGAATATAACTACTATAATACTGCCCCCTATATACAAGAATATAACTACTATAATACTGCCCCTATGTACAAGAATATAACTACTATAATACTGCCCCTATGTACAAGAATATCACTATTATAATACTGCCCCCTATGTACAAGAATATAACTACTATAATACTGCCCCTATATACAGGAATATAACTACTATAATACTGCCACCTATGTGCAAGAATATAACTACTATAATACTGCCCCTATATACAAGAATATAACTACTATAATACTGCCCCTATGTACAAGAATATAACTACTATAATACTGCCCCCTATGTACAAGAATATAACTACTATAATACTGCCCCTATGTACAAGAATATAACTACTATAATACTGCCCCTATATACAAGAATATAACTACTATAATACTGCTCCTATGTACAAGAATATAATTACATTATAACTTTCACTTGTAAAGCGCCATGGAATAAATGGCGCTATAATAATAAATAATAATAATAATAATAATAACTACTATAATACTGCCCCCTATGTACAAGAATATAACTACTATAATACTGCCCCCTATGTACAAGAATATAACTACTATAATACTGCCCCCTATGTACAAGAATATAACTACTATCATACTGCCTCTATATACAAGAATATAACTACTATAATACTGCCCCCTATGTACAAGAATATAACTACTATAATACTGCCCCCTATGTACAAGAATATAACTACTATCATACTGCCTCTATATACAAGAATATAACTACTATAATACTGCCCCCTATGTACAAGAATATACCTACTATAATACTGCCCCCTATGTACAAGAATATAACTACTATAATACTGCCCCCTATGTACAAGAATTTAACTACTATAATACTGCCCCTATGTACAAGAATATAACTACTATAATACTGCCCCCTATGTACAAGAATATAACTACTATAATACTTTCCCCTATGTACAAGAATATCACTACTATAATACTGCCCCCTATGCACAAGAATTTAACTACTATAATACTGCCCCTATGTACAAGAATATAACTACTATAATACTGCCCCTATGTACAAGAATATAACTACTATAATACTGCCCCCTATGTACAAGAATATAACTACTATAATACTTTCCCCTATGTACAAGAATATCACTACTATAATACTGCCCCCTATGTACAAGAATTTAACTACTATAATACTGCCCCTATGTACAAGAATATAACTACTATAATACTGCCCCTATGTACAAGAATATAACTACTATAATACTGCCCCTATGTACAAGAATATAACTACTATAATACTGCTCCTATGTACAAGAATATAACTACTATAATACTGCCCCCTATATACAAGAATATAACTACTATAATACTGCCCCTATGTACAAGAATATAACTACTATAATACTGCCCCTATGTACAAGAATATAACTACTATAATACTGCCCCCTATATACAAGAATATAACTACTATAATACTGCCCCTATGTACAAGAATATCACTATTATAATACTGCCCCCTATGTACAAGAATATAACTACTATAATACTGCCCCTATATACAGGAATATAACTACTATAATACTGCCACCTATGTGCAAGAATATAACTACTATAATACTGCCCCTATATACAAGAATATAACTACTATAATACTGCCCCTATGTACAAGAATATAACTACTATAATACTGCCCCCTATGTACAAGAATATAACTACTATAATACTGCCCCTATATACAAGAATATAACTACTATAATACTGCCCCTATGTACAAGAATATAACTACTATAATACTGCCCCCTATGTACAAGAATATAACTACTATAATACTGCCCCTATGTACAAGAATATAACTACTATAATACTGCCCCTATATACAAGAATATAACTACTATAATACTGCTCCTATGTACAAGAATATAATTACATTATAACTTTCACTTGTAAAGCGCCATGGAATAAATGGCGCTATAATAATAAATAATAATAATAATAATAATAATAATAATAATAATAACTACTATAATACTGCCCCCTATGTACAAGAATATAACTACTATAATACTGCCCCCTATGTACAAGAATATAACTACTATAATACTGCCCCCTATGTACAAGAATATAACTACTATCATACTGCCTCTATATACAAGAATATAACTACTATAATACTGCCCCCTATGTACAAGAATATAACTACTATAATACTGCCCCCTATGTACAAGAATATAACTACTATAATACTGCCCCCTATGTACAAGAATATAACTACTATCATACTGCCTCTATATACAAGAATATAACTACTATAATACTGCCCCCTATGTACAAGAATATACCTACTATAATACTGCCCCCTATGTACAAGAATATAACTACTATAATACTGCCACCTATGTACAAGAATATAACTACTATAATACTGCTCCTATGTACAGGAATATAACTACTATAATAATGCCCCTATATACAGGAATATAACTACTATAATACTGCCCCCTATGTACAAGAATTTAACTACTATAATACTGCCCCTATGTACAAGAATATAACTACTATAATACTGCCCCTATGTACAAGAATATAACTACTATAATACTGCCCCCTATGTACAAGAATATAACTACTATAATACTTTCCCCTATGTACAAGAATATCACTACTATAATACTGCCCCCTATGTACAAGAATATAACTACTATAATACTGCCCCCTATGTACAAGAATATAACTACTATAATACTGCCCCCTATGTACAAGAATATAACTACTATCATACTGCCTCTATATACAAGAATATAACTACTATAATACTGCCCCCTATGTACAAGAATATACCTACTATAATACTGCCCCCTATGTACAAGAATATAACTACTATAATACTGCCACCTATGTACAAGAATATAACTACTATAATACTGCCCCATTGTACAAGAATATAACTACTATAATACTGCCACCTATGTACAAGAATATAACTACTATAATACTGCCCCATTGTACAAGAATATAACTACTATAATACTGCCCCTATGTACAAGAATATAACTACTATAATACTGCCCCTATGTACAAGAATATAACTACTATAATACTGCTCCTATGTACAAGAATATAACTACTATAATACTGCCCCCTATATACAAGAATATAACTACTATAATACTGCCCCTATGTACAAGAATATAACTACTATAATACTGCCCCTATGTACAAGAATATAACTACTATAATACTGCCCCCTATATACAAGAATATAACTACTATAATACTGCCCCTATGTACAAGAATATCACTATTATAATACTGCCCCCTATGTACAAGAATATAACTACTATAATACTGCCCCTATATACAGGAATATAACTACTATAATACTGCCACCTATGTGCAAGAATATAACTACTATAATACTGCCCCTATATACAAGAATATAACTACTATAATACTGCCCCTATGTACAAGAATATAACTACTATAATACTGCCCCCTATGTACAAGAATATAACTACTATAATACTGCCCCTATGTACAAGAATATAACTACTATAATACTGCCCCTATATACAAGAATATAACTACTATAATACTGCTCCTATGTACAAGAATATAATTACTATAATACTGCTCCTATGTGCAAGAATATAACTACTATAATACTGCCTCTATGTACAAGAATATCACTACTATAATACTGCTCCTATAATCAAGAATATAACTACTATAATACTGCCCCCTATATACAAGAATATAACTACTATAATACTGCCCCTATATACAGGAATATAACTACTATAATACTGCCCCCTATGTACAAGAATTTAACTACTATAATACTGCTCCTATGTACAAGAATATAACTACTATAATACTGCTCCTATGTACAAGAATATAACTACTATAATACTGCCCCCTATATACAGGAATATAACTACTATAATACTGCCACCTATGTACAGGAATATAACTACTATAATACTGCCATCTATGTACAAGAATATAACTACTATAATACTGTCCCTATATACAAGAATATAACTACTATAATACTGCCCCTATATACAAGAATATAACTACTATAATACTGCTCCTATATACAAGAATATAACTACTATAATACTGCTCCTATATACAAGAATATAACTACTATAATACTGCCCCTATATACAAGAATATAACTACTATAATACTGCCCCCTATGTACAAGAATATAACTACTATAATACTGCCCCTATATACAAGAATATAACTACTATAATACTGCCCCCTATGTACAAGAATATAACTACTATAATACTGCTCCTATGTACAGGAATATAACTACTATAATAATGCCCCTATATACAGGAATATAACTACTATAATACTGCCACCTATGTACAAGAATATAACTACTACTAGAAGGTGGCCCGATTCTACGCATCGGGTATTCTAGAATTTACGTATTGTGTAGTTCATGTATGATTTTTGTTATATATATATATAGAGAGAGAGATGTTGTTGTCTGTAGTTACCAAGTGTTTGTGTAGGCGCTGTACATGTTCTGGGTGTTGTCTGGGTGTGACGGGGGGTGAGAGCGGTGTTGTATGTGTGTTGCGTGTGTTGCGTTGTTTGTGGAGCGCTGTGTGTCTGTAGCGTGTGTGTGTTGCGCGGTTTGTGTGTGTGTGGTGTGTTTTGGGGGGAGGTATGTTTTGTGCAATGTGTGTGTTGTGCGGTATGTGCGTATATTTGTGTGTGCCGCGGTGTTTGTGTGTTGGGTGTTGTGTGTGTGCAGCGTTGTCTGTGTGTGTGGGTGTCTGTGTAGGGCAGTTGTTTGTGGTTCCCAGTGTGTGTGTGGTGTGTTGTGCAGTGCGCGCGTGTGTGTGTGTGTGTGTGTGTGTGTGTGTGTGTGTGCATCAGCCTCTCTTCTCTCAGCCTACCTCTCCCAGCCTCCCTCCTCCCAGCCTCCCTCAGCATCAGCCTCCCTCTCCCAGCCTCCCCAGCATCAGCCTCCGCCAGCATCAGCCTCTCTCCTTCCAGCCTCCTCCAGCATCAGCCTCCCTCTCCCAGCCTTCCCCAGGATCAGCCTCTCTCCTCCCAGCCTCCGTCCTCCCAGCCTTCCCCAGCATCAGCCTCTCTCCTCCCAGCCTCAGCCTCTCTCCTTCCAGCTTCCCTCAGCATCAGCCTCCCGTTCCCAGCCTTCCCCAGGATCAGCCTCTCTCCTCCCAGCCTCCTTCCTCCCAGCCTCCCTCTCCCAGCCTCCCTCAGCATCAGCCTTCCGCTCCCAGTCTCCCCCAGCATCAGCCTCCCCAAGCATCAGCCTCCACCAGCATCAGCCTCTCTCCTTCCAGCCTCCCCCAGCATCAGCCTCTCTCCTTCCAGCCTCCCTCAGCATCAGCCTCCCGTTCCCAGCCTTCCCCAGGATCAGCCTCTCTCCTCCCAGCCTCCTTCCTTCCAGCCTCCCCCAGCATCAGCCTCCCGAAGCATCAGCCTCCACCAGCATCAGCCTCTCTCGTCCCAGCCTCCCCCTCCCAGCCTCCCCCAGCATCAGCCTCTCTCCTCCCAGCCTTCCCCATGATCAGCCTCTCTGCTCCCAGCCTCCTCCAGCACGCCGTGCTCCTCTGCCGACACTCACACACCCGATCGCATCCACTCACACACACCCGATCGCATCCACTCACACACACCCGATCGCATCCACTCACACACACCCGATCGCATCCACTCACACACACAGACACTGACGATATTGCACATACGCGCTTATACTCACAACATCCGGGGATATCACATGCTTCTGGCCATGTGATCCTCCGGCAGGTCCTGGAAGATCACAACAGCACAGTATCGCCGCCGAGAAGCAAGCGATATCCCAGGATGTTGTGAGTATGTGGATGCGATGTGATGTGTGTGTGTGTGTGTGAGTGTGATCTGATGTGTGTGCTGTTATGTGTGTGCTGTTATGTG